>NW_006921745.1:3979947-3990705 GCF_000298275.1 Orycteropus afer afer | reverse complement strand
AGTTCACTCATTCACAACTGGGAACTTGGACAACTTAGCAACATCTCTGTAGGAAAGTAGTGTATGGGACCTAGAGCTCATAGATGCTTAGTTCATTTTTGAAACTTTTTCTTGTTCCTGCTGGACTGTGGTTTCAGCTGACTTTTCTCAAAATACAGAGGTTAGTGAATGGTTTGAATTAACACAAGATCTCATATTTATAACCCATTTTTCTCCTCATTGCTAAAATTGGAGTCCACCTGATAAGTCAAAACTGCTCTTGGTGTGGGAGATGTCAGCATGAAAACTCACACATTCCTTACACTAGCTGTCAGACACTTCTACAATTTCAAATAAGTTTTTCTTCTTAGCCTTTTTATGTTTAAATACCATATTACTAAATTTCATGCCTGGGTCCACCAGTTACCTAATAAGTTTTTTTCTTTTTTGTTCTCCGGCGCCATGCTAGCCCATATTTGTGTTATCTAATATGCCTCTTCTTACTTGTGTGGTCTATATTAATCAGGCTGCTTTCAAACTCGTTTCAGTTTCCAAGAGAACATTAAAAAAATAAATCCACAGCTGTTAAGGACTGCCATCAAAACATATTGAGCCATAAAACAGAAGCAGAAATGCATGGTCTGACAGAGCTCTAGCTTTGCACACATCAAGGGCATATCCTGTTCCTGGTCATCTTTATGGTGTCCCTGCCCACAAGCTCCAGCCCTTAATACAGCTGTATTTTGCTCTGTTGGATACTTTGAAAGTAATAACAGTGCAAGGAAAAAAATTCTTAGTAAATAATCATCATCAAAATGACCCCTATACTGCTAGTGAGAAGGCAGATTGATACATTTACTTTTGAAAGATGTTAAATAAACACATGCATTATGATGCAACAATCTCAAACCTAGGTATGTAACTAACAGAAATGCATCTATGTGTACACCGAAAGTATGTACAAGAATGTTTATAGAATATCTATTCATAATACCTCCAAACTGGAAACTACTCAAATGTCCATTATGAGAAAATGGATAAATTGTGGTATAGTCACAAATAGAATATTAATTATAAATAAAAATAGAAAAAAGCACTGCTACATGCAAAACATAGATGAATCTTATAGACGTAATGTTGAATGGAGAACATGGATATAAACATGTACTAATTATATGGTTCTATTTATATAAATTTCTAAAACAGCAAAAGCTAGTTCATTAGATCTCAGGACATACTCCTTTGGGGGAGTGTAGTGACTGGAAGAAGTGTTTCATTTCTCCATTGGGTGTTGGTTACAAAAATGGGTTTGTTTGATAAAACTTCACCAAGCTATATTATTGATGTATGTACATTCCTGTGTGGGTAATATATTTAATAAAAAGTTTGTTAAAATAGAAAGTAAGTTACAAAATTAATGTATGTTCATCACCAAAAAGGTCTTGAAAAAAGTAAGGGGAAAATGTCCAAATGGTAGGGGTAAATCTCCTGGGTTTATTAAGTCAGCATGATCACGACTTCATCCAGAGACTATAATGACCCATCTGACACAGCATATCTGAGGACCACTAGGCCAACGTTCCTGTGATATATAGCTGCAAAAGGATATTATTTTATTATTATTATCTCTCTAATGGGTAGAGAAGCTGGATTATATGAAGAAGAACATGACATCAGTATTGGAGGAGGACTCATTAACAACCTGTGATATGCAGACAACACAACTTTGCTTGCTGAAAGTGAGGATGACTTGAGGCACTTACTGATGAAGATTATTAAAAACTACAGTCTGAAGTATGGATTACACCTCAATATAAAGAAAACTAAAATCCTCCAACTGGTCCAATAAACAGCTTCATGATGCGTAGAGAAAAAATTGAAGTTGTGAAGGACTTCATATTACTTGGTTCTACAATCAATGCCAATGGAAGTAGCAGTCAAAAGTTAGAAGACATATTACATTGGCAAGTCTGCTGCAAAAATACCTTTCAAATGATGAAGAGCAAAGTGTCTCCTTGAAGACTAAGGTGCACCTAACTCAAGCCATGGTATTTTCAATCAGTTCTTATGCATATGAGAGCTGGACAATGAATAAGGAAGATGAAGAAGAGTTGATGCTTTTGAGTGTGGTGTTGGAGAAGAATGCTAAGAGTACCATGGACTGCTAAAAGGACTAACAAATCTATCCTGGAAGACATGCAGTCAGAATGCTCCTTGGAACCGAGAACGACCAGACTTCATCTCACCTACTTTGTTCATGTTGTCAGAAGGAACCATCCTCTGAAGAAGGATATCATGCTTGGTAAAGTGGAGGGTCAGTGAAAAAGGGGAAGGCCCTCAACAAGATGGATTAACAAAGTGGTTGCAACTATGGGTTCAAGTGTAGCAAGGATCATGAGGCTGGCATAGGACCAGGCAGTGTTTTGTTCTACTGTGCATAGGGTAGCTATGAGTCGTAGATGACTCAACAATACCTAACAACAGCAACAACTCTTATGGGCCAGGCATTATATTGTGCTTTCTTTCATAAACATTATTTCATTCATCTTCATTAACAATTCTATAAGAGAACACTATCATTTCCAAATTACAGGTGTGGAAACTGAGATGTGAATATGTTAACTACTCCTTTCTACTTATTAGGAGTCTAAGATTTGGGTGATCTCTTATGCTGGGGACCTTGGTTCCCTTGAACACTGTTTATGGGTGTATGTGACCTCACGCTTGGGCTCCAAGAAATCTCCTCCTCATTGCAGTTTGAGATATCCGTGGTTTGTTTCCTTGGTGTTCATTTTATCTCTGTGGAGTTGGGTTTGTTCAACATGTGCTCTTGGATCAGTCTGTGAAAAGCTGTTGAACAGCTATGGCCCCATCCAGCTCTTCTCTCACCCACACACATGTGGTTCAGTTCCACATAGCTTAACATCAAGGCTGCCAGACTGGCAGTACTCCAGGGACTCATTGTGACTATAGTTTGCCCATTGGAATTATCAATATGATCACAGAAGTAATTCTAGCTCCTGTTTGCTCTTGGAATTTTCAAAGGTTGAGAAGAAGATAGATATTTTCAGAGCTCCCAGAGGAGTCCTAAAAGTCCTAAAATTGGGGTTTATTAGTTTTTTTACCCTCAAAGACTTATATAAAATTATTTTTAATCAACATCATCAGATTGAGGGAGCTTTTTTTTTTTTGTAGTAGAAAGGAAAAATATGATCACTATGTGCTTACATGAATGGTCTTTAGAGATAGACAGACATAGGTTCAGATCACAGCTAAGTCTCTTACTGAACCTAATTTCTTTATCTAATTAATGTAGAAAATATTTTCACCAGAGAATTCTTATAAAGATTAAATGAGATAATGTTCAAAAAGAAGTTCAATCTTTGCCATTTGTTATCCTTTTCACATTATAAATACATACACACATAGATAATTTCTTAGCCTATTTGTGATTTCTTAGCCTTTTAATAGTTACAGTAACAAACCTTGCTTTTGAGAGAGGTAGGTCACGGTAGTAGTTTTCTAAAACAGCTGAAAAAGCCAGAAAAAAATTTAACTGTACTACAATAAATAATCTGTAAAACAGCAAGGTAGGCTTAAAAGAAATTGTGTACCTAAATACTGAGAATTCAAAAAGTGTGAAATCTGTCCAGCATTGTGCATCTTTATAGCCCTTATGTAAATGGCACTGTCACCATATGTGTAGATTGACTTACATGTTATGTTACTCATTTATAGAACACTGTAACATTTTGAGGTTAAATGTTAATTAACTATTAACAGTCTATAAGTCTACATATAAAAACAGCTTTTTAATCCATCATCTTCCCTTCTTTTTGAAGCCAACAAGAGTTCCACAGTCTTCCGTTATATTTTATATGACCTCTCAAATAACTGAGAAAAGGATGCTCACATAGAAATTAGCCATGGCTGCAACCATGCTGTAGCAGTTAAATTACAGCTGAATCCAAGAAGATTCTGTTTCTTTACTCACTGGTTTTTAATGATTTTACTTCTTTATTATAGTTCTCTTACCTCAGTACAGAGAAAATAATTAGATCTAGACCATGGCAATTAAACAGCAGATATCCTGAACTCTGCCACTTCTAGCTGACTAGTAGATTGTTGAGGAGTATAGTTATTCTGTTGGCAACTTCCAAAATGTTACAGAACACTATTGAGAAAAATTGCTCAATGGCACGTATGACCTAAGAGTTTAAATGTTCTAAGTTCAAGTTCCTAAAAAGTATACATATACAAGAGCTGATGTTTTTTTAATGCCACCAGTTTTCCTTTAAGCCTTGCACTAGTACTCTGTTTCCAAGGTCTTTAAGGGTTATTCTTCTCTTGTAATATCTTACAATAAACAAAATGATAACCTTGGATTCAAATAACCAATAATAAGTAACTTTATGTGTGAAGCTAACATATATAGTTTACAAAAGTGCTATTTATTAGATCAATGAAATTTATTTGGAAAAGAAACTCAATATGCTTCCCCATGAGCTGGTAGTTCCTTGGCTTCTTAATAATGCATATTAAGACATTAAGATGTTTGAGATTAAGAAGGAAGTACCAATGGAATACTATGCAACACTAAAGAATAATGCAGAATATGCAAAACACTGCATAATGTGGATGAACTTGGAGGACATTATGCTGAGTGAAATAAGTCAATCATAGAAGGACAAATATTGTATTAGTTCATTATTGTAAAAAAGTCAAGGAGAGGTTTATATATGGAAGGAAACTTTCTCTGTTGGTTACCAGGGGTGAGAGGGGAGGGGAGAAAACACTGCAAAAAAATAAAAGTTAAAAATAAAATAAGAAGGAAGTACATCATATAAAAACACTTCAATCTGTGTACACATTGTTATGAATACTATATTTAATTTTAGACTTAGAACACAATGAATTCAACTATACATTGGAAGAGTTAAAACTTGAGTTCAGTAGTTGAGATGCCAGATTATTTTTGCTTGAATTTAATCTTTACTTTGGGACAGAATGTGTACCGTTGACCACTGTATAGTGTTGTGTTTAAAATAACATCCAAAAATTCTTCCTTCAATGGTGAAGAAATTGAAGTTGTCAAGGATTTCATTCTTGGATCAACAATCAATGTCCATTGAGGTAGCAGTTATGAAATCAGACATATCACATTTGGGCAAATCTGCTGCAAAAGACCTCTTAAAAGTGTTAAAAACAAACAGGTCACTTTGATGACTAAGGTGTATCTGACCCAAGCCCAGGTATTTTCAATCAACCTCTTATGCTTGTGGAAGCTGAACAATGAAAAAGGAAGACCAGTAGAGATTTGATGTATTAAAATTGTGATGTTGGTAAAGAATATTTTATACCAGAACTGGACTACCAGAAGAATGGACAAATCTCTCTTGGGAGAAATATTGCCAAAATACTTCTTAGAAGTAGGGTGGTGATACTTCATCTTGCTTAATTTGGACACATCCTCAATTGGGACCAATCACTGGAGAAGGTCATCATTTTTGGTTAAGTGAGCAAAAAACAGGGAGTCCCTCAATGAGATGGATTCATACAGTGGCTGCAACAATGGGCTCAAACAAAGCAATGATTTTAAAGATGGCCCAGGAACAGGAAGTGTTTCATTCTGTTGTACATAGGGTCAGTATGAGTCAGAACTGACTCGGCAGCACCTAACAGCACAATAACCTCCCTTCAAGAAGTGGAGCTTAATTCCATTCCTCTTAAGCATGAACTCAGTGACTAACTCCTACCAAATAAAATAAAACAGAAGTTACCATAGTTAACTTCAGAGACTAGGTCATAAAGGCCATAGTGGCCCCTGCTTTGCTCTTGCTCTCCCTTGAATCATTTACTCTAAGGGAGGGCAGCTAACATATTGTGAGAACAATCAAGCAGCCTATGTAAGGGCCCCCATGGTGGAAAACAGAGGCCTCCTGCCATGAGCCATGGGAGTTTGCTATAATTTAAAGTGGATCCTTCAGTTCCAGCTCAGCCTTCAGATGCTGCAGCTCTTGCTGACATTCTGACTTCAACTTCACAAGAGACCTTGAACCACCCAGCTTAGCCACGGAATTCCTCATCCACAGAAATGTGAGAATATAAACATTTATTGTTTTAAATCACTAAATTTGGGGTAATTTCTTACCCAGAAATTGTTCACTAAATATATCTACCTAATATCCTTTTTCCCTTTTCTGTTACAAAAAGCGAAATTTTGATTCAGGTAGCAACCTTACTGCCTAAAAGACATTTTGCTGCCTCCTGTGCAGCAAGTGCTGGCCCTGTAGCACAGTTGTGACAATAAGCTGTAAAAAGAAAGTTACTGAGGATGTCTAGGAACATGTTTTCTCCTGATAATAGTGCTTGCTTTCATTCTACCTTGAATGTGGATATGATGGTTGATGCAGCAACAACTGCCTTGCCAGTAGGCCCTGATATCATTAAGCAGCTAAAATAATTCCAGAAATTGCCTACCTTTGTACTTCTTGTTATATGAAGGAAAAAGAAGCAAATTATTTAAGCTATTCTAAAATCTTTAGTAGGTGTTTCTGTTACCAGCCACTTTAATACAATCTTTCCTTAAAAATCCTATTTCTCTTTTTTATGCCACTTTGGGAATTCTGACATAGCTTCTCTGTTTTTAGTTTCATAAAATATTATTCATTCACCATTGTGAAAACTATAGTTAATTAAAAAAAAATCTTTAAAACTATATTTTTGCATGTTATTATTGTTGTTAGGTGCTATCAAGTTGTCTCCGACTCCTAGCAACCCTATGTACAACAGAATGAAATACTGCCCAGTCCTGTGCCAGCCTCACAATCCTTGCTATACCTTACTTAGCCCATCCATGTAGGCACTGTATCAATCCATCTTATTGAGGGCCTTCCTCTTTTTCATTGACCCTGAACTTTACCAAGCACAATATCCTTCTCCAGGGAATGGTTCCTTCTGACAATGTGACAAAAGTAAGTGACACGAAGTCTGGCCATTCTTGCTTTCAAGGAGCATTCCATCTGCACTTCTTCCAGGACAGATTTGTTCGTTCTTCTGACAGCCCACGGTCCTTTCAGTATTCTTTGCCAAACACCAAAACTCAAAAGCATCAACTCTTCTTTGGCCTTCTTTATTCATTGGTTCAGCTTTCACATGCATATGAGGCAATTGAAAACACTATGGTTTGGGTTAGGCACACCTTAGTCTTCAAAGAGACATCTTGAAGTGCGTAGCCCTTTCTTTCTTCTAAGTTTGTCTTAGTCTGGAAGCTGCACTGAAACCTGTCCACCATGCGTGACCCTGCAGGTATTAGTTTCCAGTCTCATAGCTACACACAAGCCACCACAATACTACAAACTGAGAGATGAGCATATTTTTGCATATATTATGTTAATCCATATTATTAGTATCTATAACAAGGAACCATTAGGAAAATGAAAGGATAGAAAAGATAGGAAAAAAGAAAGAAAGAAAGGATAAGGAAAGAGACCAAGACAAAAAGACAGATATGGAAAAGAGAAAATGGTGTAGGAAAACAAATTTCTTCCTTTTTCATAATGTCTAGGGAAATAAGTTGGTGTGAAGATAGTTAAAAGAACTTAAAAATTAAAATATAAAACATTTGTTGTCTCCATCTATGAAGTTAAGTAGTTTTTAAATATCATGCAAATGAGATCTTTGTAAACATTCATTTCTTTTCCTGCTGTTTGAACTTTGACATTAAGCAGTGAAATCCCAAATTTGACATGTTTTTGATAACTGTCTTTCCTGAAAACAAAAGGAGATGATAATGAATTGAATCTTTGAAAATATAAAGTGAGTGTTCAAGCTCTGGTTATTTTATGTGATAAATATTTCAGAACATAATTTACTTATTCTACTCAAACAAAAAGGAAATTGAATATTTCAAAGAAAACAAATATTGAATTAATTGGTTACACAAAGTAGGTTTTATTTTGTGGGATGACATATTGTGGCATTCCTATAAAATGTATCACGAACATTATGAAAAAGAGAAGACATTACAAATCAAAATTTATAAAAGTCTTTACAAAAATAAAATCTTTTTGCAATTGTTGCTCTTTTATTAAAAAGTATAGTACCTACTTTATATTTCCTACATTATTCTTTCTGCTATTGTGTTTAATAGGAGCTCTGGTAGCATAGTGCCTAAAGCACTTGACTGCTAACCAGAAGGCTGGGGGTTCAAACCCACCAGCCACTCCTCGGAAGGAAGATGGGGCAATCTACTTCCGTAGTGATACTTCTTCAGAAACCGAAGGAGGGGTCGCTATGAGTCGGGTCCGACTTGACGACACATAACAACAACAACAACTGTGTTTAATATTTCATTTCAAATGAGTGTTTTTATTAATTCCTTCTTTGCTAAACAATAAAATTTAGTATAGTATATAAGGCATATATCTGTATCAATCTTGAGCCAGCCCACTTGATTTGAATCCCACATTTACCACAGCATTGCATGACATTAGACAGGTAATGAACTTAACTTGCTGAGCTTCAGTATCTTCATCTATAAAATGAGATATATAATAGTACCAACTCAATGGGGTATTATGAAGATTAGGTCAATAAATACACACAAAGTAAGTAGAATAGCTTGAAACATTGTCAACACCCACTGTATGTAACTAATCTTTTGTGAACACAGAACTAATAAACTATTCTAAAAGTGGACATTCATAATGATTCAAAAAACAAATGAAAAGTTCAAGTGAAAATGTAGGGATTACTCAGTCAAAAGTGTAAATCCACAATGGACATTTGAACCTCAGGATAAATATGGGCAATTTGACCACAGTTTTTAGGCTTACATTTCAAGGCTTATTATTATTATTATCATTGGCAAAGCTAAAAAAGGAAATGGAAAATCAGGATAAACCACCTGAAGTCTGATTTTTACCAACTCCCTCCACTATGGAGCCCTACTTGAAGATGTGCATAACATTTAAAATAGTTTTTCTTACTTTTTAGGAAACAGGTAAGACATATTCACCATGAACTCATCCAAAATACCAATAAGAAATAAAGAAGGATTATTCACATTCCTACTACCCAGAGATAAACATTCTTAATGTTTTTGTATATTGTCTTGCAGAATATGCATTTTTTAAAACTTAAATATCTAATATATATGTTTCAAACCAAACTCAGGTCATACTATTCATATTATTTGTAATTTGTTTCTTTTATTTATAGCGATATCAAATTCTTTTCCTGTCAAAAAGTATAATTTGTATAGCATCATTTTAAATAGTAGATACAACTTTCTTAAAATTTCCTCCAGTATCCCTTATACTGGATATTTAAGTAGTTTCTGGGTTTTCTCTTTTTTAAGTGATACCAATCATGTTTTGTAGCTAATATTTTTAAAATATGTATTAGTATATATTGAGCTCAATTGCTAGAAATAAAATACATTTAGGCTTTTGACATGGCACACATCTTCATTCCAAAAATGCTGTACTATGTGCTATTTCTTGGGTGTTTCTAATGGGTACCCCATAGGCTTTAAGAAAGTGACCTCACAGATGTGAATATAAGGCTGCTTCACAATTGCAAGAAAAATAAAAAATCATCTTACTGCTAAGAAGTCAAATAGACCTAAGAATCACTTTGAGCATTTTGACTTTGATGCAAATCCAATTACTTGATTTTGTGCAGTGAAGGACCAGGAATTAAAAAAGTTAAAACTGAAAGCCAGTCTGACAGATATTTAAAGAATGACGTTTCATTATTCTCATTTAAAGCAAAATAATTCTATGGCTAATTCAGCTCCTCACCCCATACACACACACACACACACACACAGTTTTCACACTTACAAGTTAAGTGTTAAAGTAGGAACTGTTTTGCCAAAAGTAAGTAAGTGGAGTATAAACTTCTCTTCCGGCAAGACAGAAAAGTTCTACATCACAGCTGGGTAAGGAAATAAGATGCACTACCAGAAAATATTCTACAGGAACTACCTCTTTGCACTAAGGAACTCAATGAACACTCTGACCCTGCAACAAACCAATAGCATTAATATTTATGTTACATGAAAAATGGCTACTCTGGGGTCAGATCTTCACTTTTCTAACTGCCCTGAGAGGGAAGCTCTCGATGGGGGGAAACACATTGCTTTTTCTAAACTCATCAATTGTTACGTCTTAATGGTACCACTTCATACACTAGAAGGGGGTCATTTCCAAAGTGGAGTCTGGGGCCTTGTTATTAATAATAGATTAAGAACTAACTTAAATGCTGTTCTTAACTTTTCCTTTATTCTTCTCTTGAATTTCACAACCTAAAGGGAACTAGTTCCTGTATTTCCTCTTTTTTGAGACATATATTCAAGGTATACTCCTTATGAAATATTGGTTTAAAAGTTCCTGTTGTGAGAAAATAGATGACTGGGACTGTTATATTACCTGTGCCACTCTGAGAGGAATGTATCACAAATGGGTGGCTTTAACAAATATGATTTTATTCTCTTGCATTTTGGAGGCTTTAAGTCTGAGTTCAAATTGCCAGACTCTATGGGCTGGGTGAAAGTGCCTCATATACAAGAAGCAGACCATATCCCTAAAGCAGCCATTCAGCAGCCCGTGGCAGATTCCACCATGGAATTCATTGCCAGTCTTATCATGGGGCATAACTACCTCCAGCTGCCCAGCCACTCAACCAGACCCTGCCAAGTTGAAAACAACCTTAACTACCACAGGGACCTGGTAAACATTAAATTCTTATGTGCATCAAAAGACTTCTCCAAAA
>NW_006921745.1:3970476-3979693 GCF_000298275.1 Orycteropus afer afer | reverse complement strand
ACTCATAGCAACCCCTCCTTTGGTTTCTGAGGCAGTATCTCTATAGAAGTAGATTTCCCAGTCTTCCTTCTGAAGAGTGGCTGGTGGGTTTGCCACAAGGCTTCTGGTTAGCAGTCAAATACCTTAGGCACTATACCACCGTTAGCCATTGGAGGGATGCAAAGCAAAACAACAGTGGGATATCATCTCACTCTAGCAATATTAGCAAAGTTCAACAAGACAGAAAGCAAATGTTGGAGAGGGTGTGGAGAGATTGTAATTCTCATACATTCTTGGTGAGACTGTAAAATAGTACAACCACTGTGGAAAATGGTATAATGCTTCCTTGAAAATTTGGAAATAGAAATATCATTAGATCTAGCAATTCCACTAGTAGGAATATATCATAAAGAGGTGAGACCCAGGAAAGGAATAGATTTATGCACACCCATGTTCACTGCAGCACTATTTACAATAGTGAAGAGGTGGAAACAACATAATTGCCTATCAACAGATTAATGGATAACAAAGGTATAGTACATACACACAATGGAATACTATGCAACACTAAAGAATAATGATACAGCAAATTATCTCATAACGTAGATGAGCTTGGAGGACATTATGCTGAGTGAAACAACAAGTCAATCCAAGAAGGACAAATATTGTATGAGTCCATTATTGAAAAAAGTCAAGAAACAGTTTACACAGGGAAGGAAATTTTCTTGGTTAGCTACCAGAGATGGGAGGGAAGTGAAAGAGAGGGAAAATAGGCAAATAATTAAGAGACTGGTTTGATATGGGTGAAGGGGTTTAACAAAAATAAAGAAAGAAGATTGGCTAGGTTATGGGCAAATGGGGGTTCATTGTATTAGTCTTTGTTTCTGTTTGAAAGATGTAATATAATAAAAATGTTACTGTTACCCAGATTTTCTGATCTTGATGACTGTTCACCTACTAAGAAGTGTGATCAAATCCTTTTTTAAAAGAGTGAAATCTTCAGGATTCCATTTGGTCTCTCTGAGAATAGGGAAATCAAACTAACATCAGTTTCTAAGTTCATAGGGCACCTTCACAAACATTTTCTCACAGCAACCCCAGGAGATGTCTGATAGACATGATTGCCTCAATTTAGCCAAAGAGGAAACAGAGGCTCAATAATATTGAGCAAGTTCCAAAGGGTACATCAATAAATTGTGGAATCAAAAGTCAAACCACTTCTTTTCTATAGATATTGTCCTCGGGCAAATAAACCCTCAAAATGTTTAACTGCCAAGACCTCTATGGGAGCAAGGTTTCGTTTCTTGCATTTCTAAAGTTACTCTTAATTATTCATCACCTTCAACTTATACACAGTTGATTCCAGTTAGTGTTTTTCCTTTCAAAAATAAACAAATAAATAAATAAATCCTTATGTGCTCAGCTTGATCTTAGACAATTCTTGACCACGCATGCTGTATTTTTTGAGTTAGTGGCTATACCAATGACTTAGTGGCCAGTATTCAAGTGTCATTTATAACTCATTTAAGATGATATGATCAGTAATGTTTAAGCCAAAGCTTGTAATAGAGCTGAAATTGTTCTGAGTGTATGGCAACACAGAAGGAAGAAAGATCTTGCTTGTCTTTGCACTGATTATTGTATCCTTATCTGGACTGATAAATGAATACATGTTTTAGCTTGAAATACAAGTCCTTTAAAATAGTAGAACTAATCTAATCTATCCTATCTGGGATCCTTGGAGCATAATTTTTATGAACGTGTCTTCTCAACAACAAACATAGGCAATCACTTTTCTTTCCTTTACATATGCTGTTGAAATATGCCTCCAGCAATAGTTCTTTTCTTTTTTATCCAGCTATTGTCCACACAGTTATTGGTCAAGACTCTGGTGAGGTTTACAATGCCCCTCATATGTCACAGGACTTCTGCCAATCTCTAACTGCTTTCTGAACTTCATCCTCTTTCTTTCTGGACTTCCATAAAACACCTTTCACCATCCAGTGTTCACTTTATCAGTACTCCCAGTACTGTTGTTGTTGTTGTTATTTGCCGTCGAGTCGGCCCCGACTAATAGCGACCCCTCCTTGGGTTTCCGAGGCAGTGTCACTACGGAAGTAGGATTGCCCAACCTTCCTTCTGAGGAGTGGCTGGTGGGTTTGAACCGCCAGCCTTCTGGTTAGCAGTCAAGTGCCTTAGGCATTATGCTACCAGAGCTCCTACTCCCAGTACTAGCATTTAGAAATTTTTTTTTCAACCAATAAGGGTTAATACTGTTCATCAGAGCAGGAGCAATATTACCCAGAGGGTGCTTGGCAGAGTAAATTAATAATTTAAGGGGTGTTGTTTTAAATGATGGAAATACAGCTACGGGATAGGAGAATATCCATCAGCTAAGAGTTTAGGCCTGCACTCCCTCTGTGGAACTGGCTGATTTGTATGAAAAAAAAAAAAAAAAAAAAAAAAAAACCCATAATCACTACACTTTTCAGTGTATACACACACACACACACACCATTTTAAATTTGAAAACATCTTCAGAGACAAACAGCTCTATAGTAGATAAGTAGGATAAGTATTGTGCTGAAAGAGAAGAGTAAGGTATGTAGTTTCGAATGTAATGATGTACATCGGAAGAGGTAGTGTGGAGGAAGGGGAAATACAGTTAACTAAGAATCAGGTTCCTACTTCTAGGAGTCTCTTCAACTAGTTAGGTGATATAACTTCTGTGGCACTCTAGAGTATAGGTTTTCAAATTGAGCTTCACGAAGCATTAAGCATTCCCAGGGGTACACACAATAGTGACTTTGGGAAGGAATGATGTGTTTTTTTCATGTGGACTCAGATTTCCAACTAACTTCATTCAGAAGGAGACCTGTTTGATATATTGATTTGTTTTTAGTATTTTGCTTGAATTCAGGGCTTCAAAGTTTTTGTTTTTTTGATATAAAGAACTAAATTATACAGTCTAAGTTATCTACACAGTCTCCTTCAACTCTAATGTTCAACTTCCTGATTCCCATGAGAAATAAAAGAGGTGAACAGCTCCATCGTCACCGCCTCAAACAATCCTGTCTGCCTACTTCTGATGAGCTATTGATTTAAGGATGGCAGGTTGTAAGACAGAGAGTGTCTGTGGCTCCAAAATTATATGATGCTTCACTTTTCAAAAAAAGTCAGAAAAATGTTACGTTAATGAAGTATATCATTAGGAAAAATATGACAGGAGGGAAACTGATGAGAGTATAGGAAAAGGGACTCTTTAGTCCATCTCCTCATACCAGACCTACGTCTCCCAACCTCTGTGAAGAGAGATAGAGAGGGAGAGATTTTATTGGTTAGAGCATGAGTTACTGTTTCAGTCAATTTTGTATAGACACGGTCACTGTTTCTTAAGAGGAATACAGCCACTCTTCACTTTCTTGGTTTATAGACTTGTGTCCTGCTTATGTCTTGTAGTTTTCACAGGCTAATAACCACTGGTCTACTAAGTACTGGGTCAGCTGTTAAAGCACTACTTTAACTGTTGTTGGTTCACTGCTATTACTTGCATAGGGCACTCTTACAAGCACTGTCAAGATTTTTAGCTGGGGTTCCTTGATCATCAAAAAAATCCATCCTAATTTTCATACCTTTTAACTCCTTCCCATCAGTCTATTCTCCACAGAGTCGTAGAGTTGCTTTTCTAAAGCCAATCTTATCATGCTGATCCCTGAAATAAAACTCTGTAGTGTCTCCCTTTTAGCTTTGGAAATTCAACCTGATTTTATTGCATTTGTATAAGCTTTGTCTCCACTGCTTCTCCATGGTCCTTAAACACTAGCAACACCAAATGAGTGGCAGGTGTCTTTTGCATATGCCTTGTATGCCTTTCTGTCATCTTCACGCTCATTTGCCTGGTGACTTTAAGTAAACTTTTTATTTGGAATTTTTTTTTTTTTAATAACAGAAAAGTTGGACAAAAATTTCCTACATACCTTTCACCCTGCACCTTTATCCATTCCAAGATTATCTTCTTTAGTCTTAACTCCATCCTGCAAAGCTCATGATTCCTTTTCACTGTGCACAACTATTTTTATGTTCTCTATTGTAATTGAATTCCCTACACTATTCTTCACTTTGTTTACCTGCCTGTCACTTAATGGGGTGAGTTTCGGATCAACAAAGGCATTGCATCATGAAGACTACGGCAGATCTCACTTTCAGTAAGGACCCAAGAAATATGGAGTGAGTAAGTGAATGGATAAGTGAATAAGTGAAGATATGCCATTCCTATGCTCAAGAGACAGCAAAAGAAAAAAAAAAAAGACATAAGAATAGGTAGGTGGTGTTGTGTTTGTTTTTTATTTGCTGTTAATTCTTTTTGTTTTGTTTTGTCACCCTGTGAATTGAGTCAGTGCCTCTAGCTCTTCTCTGTTTCTAAGCGAAAAGGAAAAAGAAAGAATCTATCACTCTGTGAAGAGACCACATGACCCCACTCCTAGGTCAGTCTTCTGATTGTATAGACGGTTGGGAGGAGATAAATCAAAGAGGTGGGAATCCCTGGTGTGCTACATGATGACCTGAAAGGAGAATTGTGCTAAAACTGGTGCATAACCCTGTTAGTCATAAATAGCACTGTCATTCTTTCCTTGAAGAGATGCTGTGCAGAGCTAAGAAAGATTCCATGCTAGGACATGAGCATCCATTGTCAGAAGGTCATGCAAACTAGCTGATGCCCTGAAAGTGTAGAGGGCAGACCTGGGGGTGGGAATCCACCAGCAGAGACCACCCTCTCTTTGGGGAAACATGGTAGTGATAAAGATTGCTGAGATTTGCCAGGGAAAGAATGCATAAGTATTTGCTGATTTGTCTTGATTGCTGACAAAACTGCCTTCCAATACATAGTGACCCAAGAGCTTGCAAATTGCAAAGTAAGGAATTTCTAGGTTTGTGTGTAGGGACTTCAAAGGATCACATTAGATCTGAGAGCAGCCAGTATATTTTCAAAATAAACTAATCTACAGTTCAATCAGGTGGTAACTGCATTCCAAATTGGTGGCCTTGAAAAAGGAGTCAGAGAAAAAAATGCACCAGAAGAGGTACTCCAGGAATACAAGTGTCAGGATTCAGCCCTCTTAAAGTTGCTCTAGGATATCAATGAGCTGAAACAGCTATCTGAGAATAAGGATCTTGGGAATAAAAGACAAGTTTAGGTAAGAACTCCTTGGATAAAGGGGTAGCGAACTCATTGAGAGAGATGTATGAAATTCTGAATGTTCACCAAAAATGAAGCACACTTACGAGCATGAATATGATATTGGTAATTGCATAAGGTATTTGACAGTCTTTTCACTTGAAAATGGATAATATGACACAACTGCTAATAATATAAAGAAATGGTAATGTTTCAATAGATCTCTTCAAAGAAAGTTAACTGTCAGCAAATGTTTATGAGAACTTTACATGCTGAATGATTTTCTAAGACAATTTCTTGTTTTCAATAACACCGTTCTTAAAATCCAGGGCAAAGATCTCAAAAGTACTCAAATAATTAAAACCACATAAGTAAAAAAGGCTTTCCAGTAGAAGCAAAGACAAAATGGTATGAGGATGGGGTTAGCCCGGAAAATTAGGAAAGATCTGATGGGGAAAGATGCATGTGAGTTGACTTTTGAAAGTGTACGATTTCAATAGACAGAGCTGTGCAATGAGGAAATGTCTCAGAAACCATGAGGAAGAGCTTCAAGCAGAGGATTCAGCCATATGCTGGAAAATAGTCCAAGAGAATCAAAACAGAGAAAGCCCAGGAAATTGTTCACAAAGGAGATCTTTGATCACTTTCCTAAGAACAGTTCCAGTAGAGTGGAAGAAACAAAGCCCGATTTTGAACAGTTGAGACTGTAAGTTGGTAGTAAAAAGGCGATTATAAGGAGCAGTTGTTGTTGCTAGTTGCCATTGAGTCATTTCTGACTCATGGTGACTTTAGGTGTGCAGAGTAGAACTTCTCCATTGGGTTTTTAAGGCTGTGACCTTTCAGGGACAGAATGTCAAGCCTGTCTTACAAGGCATCTCTGGGTGCATTTGAACTGCCAACTGTTTGGCTAGTAGTCTAGTGGTTAGCTGTTTTGTACCACTCAGGGCAAATACTAAGCACTGAATGAATGGATGAACAAATAAACGAATGACTACAAGTACCCACTCGGCCAGACTTCAAAATAAAGAAATTCCCTAAGGCATTACTACCCAGAAGCTGGCGCTTCAAACCCATCAACCACTCCTGAGAAGGAAGATTGGGCAATCTACTTCGGTAGAGATTGTTGTTGTTGTTGTTATGTGCCGTCGAGTCGGATACCGCCTGGGAAACCCAAGGAGGGGTCGCGATGAGTCCAATGAACTCCAGGGCAGTGCGGTTTTTTTTTTTTTTTTTCAGGCTTCCTCCCTGCCCTCACTCTACTCTTTGTACTTCTTTAGCTCATGGGTGCATGATGATTTGTATGATTCAACATCTCTTCTTTACACCCTTAATACTTTTGTGCAATGCATACCTCCCCCCACCCCTGCACCCCCCGTCTCATGATTTCAATACTTATGGCTCGTTTTTTTTTTTTTTTTCTCTGCCTCAGCTTCTGCCTGGTTCCGTAAAGAATATCGATCCACTTAGAGAGCTACATTTTGCTCTCCCTCTCCTCTGTTCCTTGTTCCAGTTTTGCATATCATGGTTCAGTTCCCACTCAGCTATCCTATATGACAAAGTAGAACTGCCTGAGAAGGTTTCCAAGGCTGCAATCTTGATGGAAGCTGTCTGCCACATCCTTCTCCTACAGAGCAGCTAAAAAACCCACTGCCAACGAGTCAGACCCGACTCACAGAGACCCTTCCTTGCCTTTTCGAGGCGGTATCACTACGGAAGTAGATTGCCCAACCGTCTTTCTGAAGAGTGGCTGGTGGGT
Organism: Orycteropus afer afer; assembly: GCF_000298275.1. Taxonomy (NCBI): domain Eukaryota; kingdom Metazoa; phylum Chordata; class Mammalia; order Tubulidentata; family Orycteropodidae; genus Orycteropus; species Orycteropus afer. The sequence goes on along the minus strand of NW_006921745.1, from coordinate 3,972,782 downwards.
TCCGCCAGCCTCTGGTTAGCAGTCAAACGCCTTAGGCACTATGCTACCAGAGTTCCCACAGAGCAGCTGCTGGGTTCAAACTGCCTACAATTCGGGTAGTAGCCTAGTGCTTAACTACTGTTCCACCAGAGTTTCCTAAAGGCTACCTACCGCTAGTAACAGACTTCCAACTAGAAAGAGAACTCATATATTGTAAACTGCACAGTACAGTCATTTCTAACCCCTTTAATATGTCTAGAATTTCCCTCTGGACTCTGCATGAATTTGCATATCTATATCCTAATCTTCTAATTACACCTGTGTGTTTTTTTTTTTTTTCTTTTTTTTGTGTTAGGCTTCTACATTCTAATAAATTAAGACGCAAAATAGTATTTTATATAATTTATTACTATAAATTAATATTGTTTCTTCTGCATTATGGATCAGATTTTATGAAGCTAACTGAAGAACTTAACTATAATTTAGAAAATTGATTGTTCATGAAAATATATTCTGTGCTCTACATATTAATTAATAAATATACCTTTATAATAAAATTTCTTTGTATTTTGGAGACTGAATATTAAGCGTATTATGATACTGTTATCCAATTGATGGCGTGAGATATCTAAACATGAAATATACCATTTCCAATATCTTTATTAATTTTTTACTAGATCAGTTAGTTTATCTTTAAAATGTATGTTCAGTTTTATCCTTAAATTTTTAAATTTTATTTTTAAAATTTGTTAGTAGTTTCTCATGTAGTTGAGAAATTGTTTAACAAAGTTAACTCCAATATAGGATATATAAACATATGAAGAGTGTAAGATTTTCCCAGTCTAGTTTGGTATGCTTCCCAGCATATCAAAAATACTTTATTGATTTTCCTATTGTGCTAATGACTTGAAAATTACAATGAACCAGACAAGCAATCTATACACTAATTAATGAATTAATAACCTACCTCATTCCATAAAGAAATTCAAGTCAGCTTAACAGAAAGCATGTAATTAACCAAGATGCACTGAATTAAAATGAGTAAGAGAAAGAAGATAAAATGGGAATGTGTGAAGTAGATTAGGTAGATTCATACATTGACATAAGCCATGACAGAATGGGACTATATGGGCATTACCTTCAAATTTAGTTCCTACCATTCTAGATACCCACCTAACGAGAGGGGAAAAAACAAAACAAAGAAAAAAACACGAGATTTGCATGGAAAAACAAACCAGTAGCTAAGGATTAAATACCTGGATGGTACTAACAGTTAACATATTCACCTACTAACCAACAGCTGTTCAACCCACTGAACTATGCAGCAAAAGAAAAGTCTGGTGATTTGCTTCCATAAAGACTACAGCCAAGAAAAGCTTATGAAGCTTATTTCTATTCTGCAACACATGGGGTTACAATCAACTCAACAGTAACAGGTTGGGTTTTGGTTTTGATTTGTTAAGATAACAACTATTTCTAATACTGAAATCCCAGAGAGATACCCAGCATCTTCAATGATATTCTTAGAGGTATCTGAGTGACAGGATACGAAGTGCTGTGATTCAAATCCTCTCCACAAGTAAATGTCAGCATCTCAAAGCCTTGTTGGGTAAATCCAGCTCCTGGGAGGCTACCAAAGTGCTGTCTAGGCAGTGAGTCTCCAATGTATTTAGTCGAAATTGCTTTAGAGCATCTATAATAATATAGGGACTGGTCATATTTCAGTCCCTCTTACTAAATATTTAATACATATTTTGAAATGTACTGAGCATCAACAAATTCCCATGCCTGAATCCAGCTACTTAGTGTGGCTGTTGAAATACAAGACTGCACGCTTTATTGAGCAGTGGCACTCAGGGAAGCATTCTGCATAAGAAATTGCCATTGAACAATTTACACAGATTACTTCTGCTTTTCACAATAAAAAATGTTGGAATTATACTAAAATGGATAAACATATTATAAACACTTACTGAAGTGAATAAGACTTAATGCTACATAAATTCAGTGGAACAAGTGATCTGCTGGCAAAACAAAAACACAAAAAACAGGAACTAGAAAATTGAAAATTCCTATGCTTATTTGTCTCTTTTAATAAACTGAAATAAGTTTATATACAATAGAGTCATATTGGCTCTATTTTCTTTAATAAGATGTCTATGGAAGAAAATAAGAATACTATTGTTCAAATTAGGAGCTCTGGTAGCATAGTGGCTAAAGCACTTGACTGGTAACCAGAAGGCTGGCGGTTCAAACCCACCAGCCACTCCTCAGAAGGAAGGTTGGGCAATCCTACTTCCGTAGTGATACTGCCTCAGAAACCCAAG
>NW_006921745.1:3966930-3970361 GCF_000298275.1 Orycteropus afer afer | reverse complement strand
TTTTTTTTTTTTTTTTACTTTTATTGTGGTGAAAACTTACACAATAAGACATTTGCTAACATAACAACTTCCACATTTTCAACTCAGGGATATTGATTACATTTTTCATATTGTGCTACCATTATTGCTATCCTTTTCCAAAATATTACACCTCCTATTAGCATAAATTCAATGTCCCCCAAACAAAAGTTTTCCCCTGCCCCCTCCCTACTTCCCCTGGTCACCATTTTGGAAAATCTAGAAATTTTCCCTCTCCTCTCTTCTGCTCCCTTCCCTAGTAACCACCAAAGAAAGTTTTCTTCTATGTATAAACCTTTCCTTCATTTCTCACAATAGCAGGCTAATACAATATTTGTCCTTCTGTGACTGACTTATTTCATTCAGCACAATGTCCTCCAACTTCATACACGTGTTTTTCAGATTCTACATTATTTTTTAGGGTTGCATAATATTCCATTGTATGTATGTACCACAGTTTGTTTATCCATTCCTCCATTGGTAGGTACTTAGGTTGTTTTCATCTCTTTGCTATCATGAACTGTATCATTACTTTAAATCTCAAATTTATGTCATCTTTTTTGTTGTTGTTGTTTGGTTTGTTTTTTCAATTTGCAACAGAGAAGTGAAATACAGGTAGTCCCTAATTAACAATGAGGTTCTATTCCAACAACTCTGTCTTAAGTCAGTTCTGACATAAGTTGAATACTCCTGTTTTTTTTTTCCACTTTTCATTATTATTGTCTTTAATAATCAGTATCTTTATAAATCTGAACTCTATTTGTCTTTGGGATTAGTATGAGAATGATAACATCAGCAAATTATGTGCTGCAACACTATATGTTGTACGTATTACTGATGATAAGATGTACAGAAACAAACAAAACACGGATAGTCCTAAGTGCAATTCATTGTAACTCAAATATATCTTAAGTTGGGAACTACCTGTATAACAAATACAGGTTTTAATATAATTGGTCAATGAAAGATAGAAAGTGACTTCCTTTTAATATTCTGACTATATTACTAATTTGCTAAGTTGTCCTAAAACTTTGTATTACTTCCTTATTTCCAGTATATAATAAATGAATTAACAGATAATTTATAAAATCCAGGTGATTTTAAAGTAAGAGTTATGTTTTCTTCTTTTCTCAATATGACTTCTTTTAAACAGAAAGTGGTTGGTATAATCTGACTAAATAAGGAATAAAGAAAGCAGTATGTAAAAATAGAACAAGAAATCTGAATTAAAAGTGATACACTTTTATAATATTGATAGTAATCCACTTAGAGGTAAATTACAGGTTACTGTCAAAAACTTACCATAGTGCACTTATGAAAATACCACATGAGGGGAGATTGTGGTTGTAAAAAATGTATAAACAAGCACATTTTTTAAAATAAAAATACAATAAGTCCTGATGATTCAAAGTTTCTCATTATAAATATACATGTACACACACTTATACATTTATTGAAAATATATTGAATACATATTATGTGCCAAGTCTTCCAATATCATTTGAGATGCAGAGCAGATAACAGGGAGGAGTTTCAGAAGTTATTATGTCAGTCTAGGTGAGAAATGAGTGTGGATTAGACTACGGGAAGAATAATAGTAATAGAAGCTGATGGATTCTGGAGTTATTTAGGAAATAACATTAATAGGTCTTAATGATGAAATTATTGCTGTAGCTGAAAGAAGGGTGTCAAAGATGATCCCAGTTTTGTGGGTCATATAAGTTAATAGACATGGAGCCATTCACTGAGCTAAAGAGCACTAAAGACATTTGCAGGTGGTATGGGGCCAAGTAGGAATGTTTTATGTTTAGGTTGAACTTTAGGCATTGTTAGCATATTTTAGAATAAATATAAAGTAGGCAGTTGGATATATGATCCTAGAACTCAAGGGAAAAAAAATTAAGCATTTCTAATTCCATCTTTATTTCATTGACAACAATACTCATGAACATAGCTGACACTAACTAGAGTGACCATATTAAAAATAAATAAATAAGAGGGTGAAGTACCAGGTCTTGAGGAATTCCACCCGAATTTTGAGGTTGGGCTGGCAAAAGAGATTGAATAAGCAGGCCAGGGAGATTGGATAAAGGTAAAGAGAATGTTTCATGATGGCAATTAAAGGAAAAGCATATTTCAGAAGCAAGGAAAAGTACCCATTGCTACTGTGGAGGTAAGTAAAATTACTGTTGTAGATTGTTACTGATCCCAAACTTTTACTTCCCCCTACAGCTACTTATACTCTTTGGATTTATTTGGCCAAGTAACTTGCCTTGGCCAAAAGAAAGAGGTGGGGTTGATGGTGTGCAGGTTCTGGGCATTGCCCCTCGCCTTCTTGTACTTCCGCTATCCCCACAAGAAGGACATGCCTGATCTTGTCAGTGGGGTCCAAAAAGAAGAGAGACAGTGGAGCAGTCCAATAAGTTCTTAGTATTATTTGCACCTCAAGATTTGTCTTGCTTATTATGCACTATTATAGTGACAATTAAAATACTGACACATCAACTAAAAATCTCTCTGTTGAATTAAGGATGTAGATGATTCTTTGGCATCAATCAGTTTGGTTACAGAAAGAAGGGACAAGAAAGGATAGTTGGGAAAGTACCTGGATATGAAGAAAGTTGTATGTGTACATACCCTTGTGTGTCTTAAATGCCTGAGACCTAAGCATGAGTAAAAGTCAATGGAAAGGGTCCAAACTAGGGAGACATTGAATATCCAAGATCAAACGAGAGGATATGATGGATACCATTTGAGAAGTTAGATACTGTGCTATGGGAGTTCATATTAATGATAACATAGGCCAATGGTAAGGATAGGAGACTCAGTAAGGGAACCGGAGGAGTGTTTGGCTCACGGTCGCTCCCTCAGGTAACGATGTAAGTTGTCCTTCATGTTGTGCTTATTTCTGAAAATATGAGACTCATGTCTAGTGATATCAGGTCTTCACTTGCTTTAATGAGAAGTCTGAAAGGGAGGTGGGGAGACTTCATCCGCACCTTGTAGACTGATCTAGTAGAACAAATAGAATGTTAAAGAATATATGATATTAAAATGAAGAGAAATAAGTAAAAGCAGATTTAATTGTCATCAGCCAGATGTTATTTGTTACTTAGTTATTCATGAAGCATTATTCTCAAAACAAAAACATCATTTAGTCTTAAATATATTTTATCATATAAAAACCAAAACCAAACCAAACTCACTGCCATCCAGTCCGATCCGACTCATAGCGACCTCTCCCTGGGTTTCCGAGGAGGTATCACTGTGGAAGTAGATTGCTCAACCTTCCTTCCAAGGAGTGGCTGGTGGGTTTGAACTACCAGCCTTCCGGTTAGCAGTTAAATGTCTTAGGCACTATGCCCCCGGAGCTCTTATTTTATTATATACTGATTATTACACTCCAGATTCTG
>NW_006921745.1:3962808-3966600 GCF_000298275.1 Orycteropus afer afer | reverse complement strand
ACGGCACATAACAACAACAACAACAATAGATGCAACATCAACACAATTTTTAATACCTTTTGAAAAAAACAGTTCAAACTTCCCATAATATTACACTGCTTTCTGAATTACTTCTTTTTAAAAAAAATTCCAAATATGTTTGCATACTATAATAAAATATACATAGTAGTTTTTGAGTCTAATACTAGACTCTGTAGGATAAAAAAAATTAGGAGTTTATCAATAAGAATTATTTCCAAACTTACAGGATTCTCAAAGTTCTTATAAAAATGTATTTTTATCAAATTCTATGAAGTTTCAATAATAAAATCTCCCTCAAGATGTCACCTTTGGTTATAAAATGGTTTATTTCTGATTAGAAATAATGCTAAGAATCCATTTTTGCAATTTTATGTAAGGTTAAACAAACCATTACTAAGTAGTATTTGAGAAAGGAATAAATCGACACTTTAGAATTCATGTGCTTACTGAAATTTTCTGAATTACATATTTAGTTACACATTTGTACTTTGAATTTTGACTGAAAATCTGTAATAGCAATGTTTATAATTTATTTATAATTATAAAATATGTTAATAATTTAGTTTTCTGTTTTTTTTTTAATTTTCAAAGCAGCATAATATACCATATTTTTTGCATATAACATATCCACACAAAGAGCACATCTTAGCATATAATGCACATACTGTGCATAGGCAACTAATGTGCAAGGGGGTTGTGCAGTTTGTATAAACCATATAACTGTATATTTTGTGTAAAAAATATAGTAATAGCTCAATCATGGAGCTTCACAATAATATAATATTCTCTCTAATGTTCTGGTGACATATATTTGAAGGGTTTCTTCTTTCTTTCATTTTTTTCAAATTCTATCAGAAAATCTAAGCTGTATAATTTCTCCATTGCACTGAAAAAATTTGAGTACATTGCCCAAAACAATGCTTGTCCCCGCTCTGATGGCAAATACAAGGAGTAGGCATATTGTTATTACAGAATACATGATACGTGAGTTACAGAGATAACAGCATGTTTAACTTTCAAATGGTATAGGCTATCGGGCACTCTCTCCTCAGAGAAAATGAAAGAAGCTCTTTTAAAAAACACTAAAATGTTGTAGTAGGTTTTACATCACTCTATCAAATGTTGCTAATATGAGACAAACCACCAAGGACAAAAAGATAAATAAATGGAATCACTAAATATGTGTTAGCTAAAACAGTTCCTATGTGAATGGTAGGAATTTCTACAAATTAATGACTTGGGTGGTGGAACTCAACACCAAATTTCCTACTGAGCCATTTTTAATGTCTACAGCCCCAGTTCCTGTGGAGGTACCTAGTTTTTCTCAGTTGCTGTGGACTGTCACGGGGCTTGGAGGGCAGATATACTGACTGTTTATAGCAGCCATTCCTGCCTCCTGCCTAAGTGCCATTGTCTGCTCAATGCATCAAGCCAGGGGCAACTCTCTCACCTTAGAATATCTGAAGATAATTCAGCTCAAAAAACATTCATTAGTTTGGAAACCAGGTAGACAAGTGGTACAATTTTAACATAGAAATATACCAATTTTGAGATAATATAAAGACTTGCTGAAGCCCATTCTTCTCATATTAAGCAACAAGATATTTAAGCCAAGGTCTTTTATTTAAGTTTCTAAAATTCCTCTGTGCCCTACTATAGTGGGTTGAAACAAACAAACAAACAAAAAACACCTCACTGCCATGGAGTTGATTCTGACTCATAGCAACCCCCATTGGATTTCCAAGGCTATAAATCTTTACAAAAGTAGATTGCCTTATCTTCCTTCCCTAGAGCAGCAGGTGGGTTTGAACTACTGCCTTTCTGGTTAGCACCCAAATACCTTATCAACTATGCCAACAGAGCTCTTTAATAGCATCCAAAACCCCAGAACCTTTCATTTTTACCTTATATTTAAAAATAATTTTTGCATATGTAATTAAGCAAAGGATCTAGAAATGATAGTCTCCTTCTTTTAGGGTGTGTTGAAAATTCCAAGACAGGTGTCCTTATGGAAGACAGTCAGAGGGAGATCCCAGGACAGACACACAGGGGAGAAGACCATGTGAACACCAGGGGCAGAGACTGGAGTCAAGCAGCCCCAAGCCAAGGAGTTCCAGGCACCACTCCAAACCCCTTTCTCACTCTAATAAGATTCCCCCTGGCCTCTCTCCTCCTACATTAGCAAGAGTCTCAGAGGCAAAAGGGATGACAGAAAAAGTGTTCTGTTTTCTTTTGTTCCCTTGTAGCCATTGGTAACCCAGCTTCAGATCATCACTCACCCACTCACCTAGGTCTCAATCTTTTTAGCCATTCCTCATCTTAATGTCTCACCATACTCTCATGACCCACAAATAATTCTGACTCTCCATTGACTCTTCATTCGACTCTCTCTCTTTCTGTCTCTTTTTTACAAAGCAGATTAGTTTTGCTCTGAACAGTTCTTACACATTTGGCCTCAGGGCATCTATTACAATCCATAGTACAAACAATAAACAACTTCTCTTCCCATCTTCTTCCTGGGACCACCCCTTCTCTCTGTCCCTCTTATCTATGCATTTCTGTCTGTATCCTTAGGCTCTATCCCAATGCTTAAACCCTATCACGCAAAACACTCCAACAAACAATTAGAGTCACTGCTGCTGTATTATGGCTGGGCCAAGTCCTAACTTCCTGTCTATTGAGGCTGGAAGACTTCAGACAGGGAAATCCTCACCCTGCTGGATGGACCGCAGTAGAAAAAATGGGCTCTCAACTTTGATCTTGTAAAACATGTTCCCCTCATCTGCACTGCTATTCATGCTGGGTAGGCTGGATAAAAGTATTAGCAGTATATTTGGGTGCATGATGGGCTAAATTGGCTTTTGTGGGCTATTCTGAGAACATAACCAATACTTGTAGCTTTTATTTTCTACTAAAAAATACCTTCTAAGTTTCAAATAACCAACTCACAAATGATGTTTTTTGGAACATAGCAGGTTTGTAATATGAGGGACAGACTGTGATTAGAATGAAGTAATGTAGATTGGATAAATATTCAATTGAATTAATCAAAGAAGTAGAAAGATGAAAGACAAAGTCAAGTAACACCTATTAAAAGAAAAAGCTAGTACATTAGACCCTTTTTTTTTTTCAAATCTATATGAACTCTTTCAGGGTATAATAGTAAAAATGCATTTATACCTCAGTAGTTAGAAAAGAAAACTATGCATTCCCAAAAGGCCTCAAATTAGTTTTGGCATTAATTAACAGGATTGGTTATTTTACATGAGGCCATGGGAAATATAGGCATCTGTCAATTAACTAAGCATTATTGTAGCAACATGAAATATATAAGGCAGACGTAGTTTTTATCATACTCTTACTTATGAAATATCAAAGATTTTACACATACACGTTTCTTAAAATTTTTCAATCCTAACTCTGGTAGCATAGTGCCTAAGGCACTTAACTGCTAACCAGAAAGTTGGCGGTTCAAACCCACCAGCCACTCCTCAGAAGGCAGATGGGGCAATCTACTTCCGTAGTGATACTTCCTCGGAAACCCAAGGAGAGGTCACTATGAGTCGGGTCTGATTTGACGGCACATAACAACAACACAACAACTTAAACAAGGACGTTTTAAGCTTAATCTCCCCTCACCTGTAACCCTGGGGATGACTGCTCTTCTGTCCGGGTTCAAGGCTTTGATCCCCTTTCTCCTGCTCTTCCTGCCTGCTACTCTGGGCGTCCCTGCGTTGTCTCTCCTCACCTGTAACCCTGGGGCTCACTGCC
>NW_006921745.1:3957305-3959694 GCF_000298275.1 Orycteropus afer afer | reverse complement strand
TGGCGCGGGATCGGGCAGTGTTTCGTTCTGCTGTGCATGGGGTCACTATGAGTCAGAAACAACTCGACGGCACTTAACAACAACAACAACAACAGGCTTAATCCGACACTTTTACGTCAAACTATTTATTTGACAAGAACATAACATCTCAAAAATGGTGTTATACTTTTTTCTTTTTAAACTAGCAAGTGCTACTAAATCCTGTTTTTATTTTTAATTGTTACATGTCAGCTCCCCTGGAAAGAAAAAGTCATGGACAATCACAGTAGAAGACAACTGCAGGGCTTCCTGTCTCAAGATGTAAAGACAAACTACTGGTAGTGAAAAGCTGAAAACAGCTAGAATGCCTGAATTGTTAGTTTATGATAAAGTTCACGGTGAAAGAGACTGAGTCAGTATCCCCAATCCCAAGGGAGCCTGTTAGCTTTGCTGTATTCCATGGATGTAAATATCACCTTCCTTTTATGAAAGACAACCCATGATGCTGTAATTCTAGAGCTAGGTGGGCCCTGAGAGATCATATGGCCAGTATGTCTTCAAACTGTGATCTTTCAGAGTCTGAGAAATTAATATATAACTCTCGAGCAAACCGTGTTCCTCATTTGTTCTGGAAGTTTTCAGGTCCTAAATTCTCACCAGAACCAATTGACTCTCTGGTTTGCTTCTTATAAAGCACTCATTTTGTCTACATAATTCAAGAGTCCCAATGAATTAAGAGATCTTCTTTCACATCACATAGCAGCACAGCTACAGAAAAGCACAAATGGCCAGAGTAAAATAGTCCAGTACATATAATGAGAGATATATTTATTAGCATTTACAATAGGCCATAAACTTTACTAAATGTTTTCTCTTAATTCATTATAGCCTTGTAGCAATCCTATGAATGGGTTCAATCATTGTCTTCCTTTTTATTCATGAGGAAATGGGGCACTGTTTGGTGAAGTAACATGGCCTAGTAAGGAATAGAGACAGGATTTGGAAGCTGAGAGTCTATATTCACAGATCATGGACTAAACTACTATGATTTATGAACACTCTAAACACATTAGAATACCTAGGAAAATATTCTGAGGAATGCTGTTGGTGCTGTAAGCCTGCCTATTCTGAGCAACCATTAGCCATTATAATCTCCATCTTAAAATGCAACAGGTGGCCGCTTAGTTAATCCATTTCCACATACGTGTTACGTTGTTGTTATGTGCCCTTGAGTCGGACCCGACTCATAGCAACCCCTTCTTGGGTTTCTGACGTGGTTCCATTATGGAAGTAGATTGCCCAACCTTCTTTTCAAGGAGTGGCTGGTGGATTTGAACCGCCAGCCTTCTGGTAAGCAGTCAAGTGCCTTAGGCACTATGTTACCCAGAGCTCCAAAACAGAAGGTATTTATCAATGATTACATTCTGTTTTACATCCTGAATCTCTTTAGGGGATAAAAACCTTTTGCAAAAATCTTGGCAACTTAATTATTAAATGAATGTATTTTGCAGCATAAAGATAAAGAAATTTGGGCTGAATAGTCCAAGTTAAGGCCTTTAATGTCAGTAGTTATAGGATAGCCCTCATCCAATTTCTAGCACCTTCTCTGAAAACTCAAAAGAAATCTAATATAGTATAACTTTAAATACAAGTGCCACCTCTTCATGATTTCTGAAGCAAACCTGTGATCGGAGAAAGTAAGTGCCCTATCTTGGTCATCTATTGCTGAAAAACAAACCACCCTGAAACAGAGTGGATTTAAAAAGAAACAAACAAATACACATCTATTACTTCTCATGGTTCTGTATTAAATGAGTGCTTCTTCTAGTTTGTACTGGTTTGTCTGGATGTTGATGGTCTAAGATGGCATCAATCACATGTCTGAGGCCTTAGCTGGAAGGGTTTCTCTATAAAATCTTTCATCCTCCAGGAGGCAAGCCCAGGCTTCTTTGCACTATGAAAAGAGCCACAAGAAAGAGCAAGTACAGTGCAAAAGCACTTTGTAAGTCTGTGTATGAGCCGTTCTGACATTGATCCAATGGCCAAAATAAATCACACAGCCAAATCCTAATCCAATGTGGGAGGAGTATACCCAATGTGTAGAAATAGAGATGAGAATTATGGTGGCTATTTTGTAACAATCTACTACATATTACATTTTTTTATAATTAAATTCATTCAATTCATAAGTGAGTGGGCTTTTAAACTGAAAATATAACTTTTATGGTGTTACTAATATATTTTCTTAAATTAAGTCAAGGTCACATTCACTAGTTCCAGGGGTTAGGGACATCTTTGGTAGGCTACTATTTTGATTACCAGAATTTGTTCATAGGAAGTTGTGTTTAAATAAAATTTGTAAATACCAAATTATGTTGAACTGCTTTAGAAGAATTAGCTAGGCAAAAAA
>NW_006921745.1:3956424-3957120 GCF_000298275.1 Orycteropus afer afer | reverse complement strand
AAAAAAAAAAAAAAAGTAAAAATGTAATAGTGTAGCTGATTTGAGTACAGCATGCTTTGAGGAGAATTATAGTTCATATTCAGTACCATTCTCTCTCTCAAAACTATTAGTAATGAAAGTTAAATCTGATCCTGTTTGCATTTGCAGTCTATGTGATATCAGGATTCCATTTTTATGTAGTATTAGAAGTTATTATAGCTTCTCCCAGCAGTCAGCTCAGGTTCTCAGATTAGGTAATCATTCTTAGGAATTGCCTCCATCTTTCTCAAACTATGGAAGTGGTTTCTGATGAGATTAATATTACGTTAATAAACAATTACAAATTATTTAGAAACAAACTCGGCCCAAAACAGGCTGTGATAAAAATTATTCCAGAAACAGTTTCTGCGAAAAGATTTATGTCCTTATTCAAATCACTGTGAAGAAAATTTGACCAAGGTTTTGGAAGAGAGATTTAAAGTGAATTAATGATACTTGTATACTGTGTTTCTTAATATTCCTGTTATACTCTTGCACTCCTGTCATTTTTCTCTGTTTGTGACAGTAAACATGTATGTACATTGAATTCCTCTGTAAGTAGATAAGAAAGTCTGCAAGGACAGAATAACAATAACTCTTCAAAGTGCTTAACGCATTTTTCTTTTGCCTAGAAAATTTTTTCAAACAACTGCTTTATTTTTTCCTTTTTTTTTTTTT
>NW_006921745.1:3946119-3950674 GCF_000298275.1 Orycteropus afer afer | reverse complement strand
GGCTGCAATGATGGGCTCAAGTATAGCAGGGATTGTGGGGCTGGCGCGGGATCGGGCAGTGTTTCGTTCTGCTGTGCATGGGGTCGCTATGAGTTGGAAATGACTCGGCGGCACTTAACAATAACAACAACAAATTCTAACTCATAGTAGAAGCAAACTGCCACATCTGTCTCCACAGAGTGGCTAGTGGGTTTGAACCTTGGACATTTTGATTAGCAGCCAAGTGCTTAACCACTGTGCCACCAGGGATTCTTAATCAGAGATTTAGGGGTTAAGATATGCAACAGATATTTACAACAATTCAATCCGTAACAGATAGTGCTTGGCCTATTTAAACCCTTAGATAATGAAGCGGTTTTGTTTTTATTTCTGTAACTGAAGTATCAGAAGAATTCTAGAAAAAGAAGTAATAAATAGCTTTAGAGAATAGAGATTAATATATATAAACAGAGAGAGATAATAATAAATTGAAACAAAACAAAACAAAACAAAAACTATCATCCCACTACCCTGAGAGAACAGCATTGCCAACATTTGGTGAATGTCCTATTTCTTTCTGAGTGTGAAAAACTTATATGTATGTATTCCAGATTTCTAACTTGTGGATATGGAATCCTCCCTCCCCAACCTCAACCTTCAACAATATACCACAAATATATTTCCATACCTTCAACTATTAATTTATAATACATTTAACTGCTGATAGAATTTCATTTGTGGATATATCAGTATTTGGGATGCTTTCAATATTTATGCAGTGTATGTATCTTATAGTAAATATTTGCATACATCCTTAATTATCTTTTAACCTAAATAGCATTACGACATACAAAGGTACGTATGTATTTTTCTTTCCTTAAAGCCCAAAATATGCATTTCTACACATTTCATATTTTTTCTAGTCTTTTAATATTTAATTTTTGAGAAAAACATACATTTCTATATCTCACAAATTGTTTTTATGTCAATATTACATATATAAAGAGTATCCAACCAAAATCAAACTCATTGTCCTGGAGTGGATTTTGACTCATGGTGACACAGGACAGAGTAGAACTGCCCCATAGGGTTTTCAAGGTTTTAATCTTTATAGAAGTAGACTGTCACATCTTTCATCTGTGGAGCAGCTCGTGGGTTCAAACCACTAACATTTTAGTTAACATTCAATCTCTTAACCACTGCACCACCAGGGCAAAGGCCTCACTAGGGGGTGTGGACAGCACTGGATAAGATTGCCAGAGGGTGTGGCACCAAAATGACTAAATTTTTGTTCTGTGTTTCAGTAGAAATTTATTTATTTATTTTAATAAAAATAACCCTGTAGTTATAACAACAAAAACATTTCTTGTAGGACTGGCTGACATGTGTCAATATACCTACCAACAAGGCTAAAACCCTATGCTAATTTATTTGGAACTATCTAATGCATTCCGGGGAGCTCTGGTGGTGTAGTCTCTAAAGCATTTGACTCCTAACTAGATGGCTGGCAGTTCATATCAACCAGCCACTCTTTGGAAGGTAGACTGGGCAATCTACTTCCATAGTGATACGGCCTTGGAAACCCAAGGAGGGGTTGCTATGAGCCGGATCCAGCTCAACGCCAGTGAGTTTGGTTTTTAATGCATTGCAGTAGGAGCTGTTATCACTACCCAATTATAGTGTTGCTTCAAATCAGGCGGTTTTGTCTGCATGCTCTACAGAAAGCATGTACTGTTGTTTTCGTAGCTGCCATTGTTTTTAATAGTCACTGATAGTGTCAATTTTTTTGGTATTTTAGCTACAATAGTGTGCTAATTAGTATTTGTGAACCTGTATCAATAACTTTTTTCCTTTTAAGAATGAAGTAGTAATTAAAGGAAAAGAAGAAGAAAAGGTAAAAAGGCTTCTGCTTAGTTACTAATAATGTAACTAACACTGTTGTAATTCAGTGTAGAAAGATTCTACAAAACAATTTTGTTGTTAGTATTCCTATAAATCTAATAAATATTACATTTTCACAATTTATGATTATATTTATCATGTACTATCCTACGATTAAAATTGATTATAAACAGTACTTGGGATTGTGTACAGTCTGGTGTGGGAGGAGGTCTATGGGGGTGGTGACACCATGAGTCACTGCACTGGTGACACCAGTCCTAGTGATGCTACTGTACCAAAGCTCCTTATATAAACAGTTGTTGTTATTGTTATGTGCCGTCGAGTTGGCCCGGACTCATATAAACAGAAGAAAGTAAAAAAAAAAAAAAAAAACCTTCTAGCTCCCATCCTTGTGCCTCATTCATCCACTTCCCACCTCATCTCCCCCCAGGTAATATTGTTATTAATGTATACAGTTTTCTAGATTTTACCTATGAAAATATGAACATAAGCAATTATTTTACCCCTTCTTTCCATGAATGGCATGCACTGCTTTTTCTACTTAATAAAATAGTTTATAGTTACCTCCATAAAAGTACTTAAAGAGATTTCTCATTCTTTTATTTATAGCTTCATAGTATTGCAATGCATGCATGCACCGTAATTTAACTAGTCCTCTCCAGATTAACATTGAGCTTTGTTCCAATATTTTACTATTTCAAAAAATGCTGCAGTAATTAATATTGTACATATATTGTTTTACATGTGTGGAAGAAAATATTTATCTCAGATTGATGTTCAGAATATTTAACAACTTTTAGGCCATAATGGTATTTATCACCCTATTTTCAGCTGTTCTGTCAGTTAAATTCCCAGAAATAGAATTGTTGTTTCACAAGATGGAAGGTATTTGCATTTTTCATAGATACTAAAAATTGTTCATGAGGGTTTTAATAATTAACACTCTCTTAAGTAGTGTTTTAAAAAGTGCATTGTTAAATTTTACATGTTTAGATCTTGATAGGTTTTAAAAATAGTATTTTTCTTATTAAGCTTGTGGGTATATACTTTTAGGATAATTTTCATTTATTTTTCTGTGAACTCTTTTTATGGAAACTTTATTCATTTTCTTCATTGATTTCTAGGATCTCTTTATATATATGAAGGAGCTCTAATGGTGTAGTTTTCTTCATTCTAAATTTATAAAGAAAATTCTCATGTTTGGCTCAAGGATTTTTACTCCTTCATTTTTAACACTTATATCTGAGATTTATTTAAACTTTATTCTGTGCAACAGCATATGTTATGGACTAAACTTTTTAAGATGTTTATTTAGCTGTCTAAATACCATTTGGTATATGGTTTGTATTTTCCTCCAGTAAATTAAAATGCATCCTTTATCATATTCCAAATTCTTATGTATATTTGGGTTTACATTGAGAATTTTTCTTCTGTTTTATCAGATTGTATGATTCTTCATGGTCTACACAGTTGTATAAATCAAGTTTAGAACTCTCATTGTTCTTCCTTTTAGTTCTCCTGTTTATTCTTGATTATTTATTTTTCTGTATGAATTTTAGTATTCATTGGACTGATTTAAAAAAAAAAAAAGGCCACAAATATGTTTCATAGGATCAAACAAAATTTATAAATTAAACTAGGGAGAAATGAAAATTTTATAATGTGAGTTTTCTATCTGAAATAGATGTTTTTAAAGTTCTTCTAGTCCACTTTCATATCCTTTAATGAGATTTCAAAGTTTTCTTCATATTGATCTTGCATATTTCTTAATGTTGAAATTATCTGCTCTTGAAAGTTTTGGTAGAACTACCTTGGAAAAGCATCCATGTCTTCTGCCTAAAAGATAGTTTCCTAACAACTTTTCTTCTAAGGAAATTTTTTTTTTTTTTCTTGTAAGGAATCTCTTTTGGAACCAGTTTTGATAAATTATATTTTATAAATAATTAACAAATCAATTCAGGTTTTAAATTTATTTGTACAAAATTATCAAGCTACTCTCTTCTAATTATTTTAATTTTTTCTTTCCTGAATTCAGTTCTTTCTTAGGATATTTAATTTGTATTGTTTCCTCTTTTCTTGAATTTCATTTATTTTCCTAATGAGGCATGTACACTTTATTAGTTCTAGTTTTCTATTTTTTAACTCAGTTTCTGCATTTATTATTACGAATTCCTTTCTTGTGATTTCCTGAGGTTTAATTGTTCTTTTTCTTACTTTTTGATTGATTGATTATTTCAATGCTTCCATTTTATTGATGTAAATATTTAAAGTGTCACTTTTTCATCTAAGCACGGTTTTAGCTTCATATCACAGGTTTATATATAATGCTTTCTTTGATATTTTGTAGAATTTTTGCGATTTTAATTTGTATTTTCTTTTGTTGTTATGTGCCGTCGAGTTGGACCTGACTCATGGTGACCCCTCCTTGGATTTCCAAGGCAGTATCACTATGGAAGTAGATTGCCTAACTTCCTTCTGAGGAGCGGCTGGTGGGTTTGAACCACCAGCTTTCTGGTTAACAGTCAAGTGTCTTAAGAACTATGCTACCTGAGCTCCTATTTCCTCTTTAGAGTTGCTGAATTTCCAGACACAAGAGCTGTTGTTCTTGATATTATTACTTTCTCACTCTAATGTACTATGATCAGGGAATGCTATCTGTTTTTTTTTTTTTTTT
>NW_006921745.1:3938040-3944924 GCF_000298275.1 Orycteropus afer afer | reverse complement strand
TTGAACCGCCAGCCTTCTGGTGAGCAGTCAAGTGCCTTAGGCATTATGCTACCAGAGCTCCTTCGGTAGAGATAGGGTCTCAGAAATCCAAGGAGCAGTTGCTGTGAGTCTGAAATGACTTAATGGCAGTGAGTGAGTGAGTAAGTGAATGGCTAATGATCGTGAGTATATTACATTATGTCTTTATTGGTCACCTAAATGTCTTCTTTTGTGAAGTGTCTGCTCATGTCCTCTGCCCATTTTGTAACTCAATTTTTTGTCTTTTTGTTGTTGACATGTTGAAATTTTCTATAAATTTTAGAGATTAGTTCCTTGTTCGATATGCTGTTCCCAAATTTTTTCCCCAAGTTTCCCCAAGTAGCTTCTCTTTTTACTCTTTTGGTTAAGTCTTTTGGTGAACATAAATGTCTAATTTTTAGGAGGTCTCAGTCATCTAGTTTCCCTTCTGTTAGTTGTACATTTTTAGTTATGTTTGATAGTGCATTTATGCCATGTATTAGGGCCTCTAAGTTTATCCCTATTTTTTCTTTTATGATCATTATAGTATTAGGTTTTACATTTCATCTAACTCTAGCATTGATAGCGAAAGAAAGAGAGAAAGAGAGAAAGAGAGGAAGAAAGAAAGAAAAAAAAACAATGGTAGCAAAGGTGTGGAGAGACTGAAACAATCATACACTGTTGGTGGGAGTATAAAATGGTAACAGTAGAAAATACTTCGGCATTTCCTCGAAAAATTGAAAGTAGAAATACGATATAATGCAGCAATCCCATTTCTTTGTTGTTTTGTTAGATGCCGTCAAGTCGTCCGACTCATAGTGACCCTACGCACTACTAGCAGAATAAAACAGACCCTAGCAGAACAAAACACTACTCGGTCTTGTGCCAGCCTCACAATCCTTGCTATACCTGAGCCCATAGTTGCAGCCACTGTATCTATCCATCTCATTGAGGGGCTTCCCCTTCTTTGTTTACCCTCCACTTTATCCAGCATGATATCCTTCTCTAGTGAATGGTTCCTTCTGACTACATGACCAAAGTAAGTGAGATGAAATCTGGCAATTCTCACTTCCAAGGAGCGTTCTGGCTGCACTTCATCAGCGACAGATTTGTTAGCAGACCATGGTACTCTTAGCATTCTTCTCTAACACCAAAATTCAAAGGCATCAACACTACTTCAGTCTTCCTTATTCATTGTCCAGCTCTCACACACATGAGAGGCAATTGAAAATGCTATGGCTTGGGTTAGGTGCACCTTAGTCTTCAAGGAGACATCTTGGCTCTTCAGCACTTGAAAGAGGTCTTTTGCAGCAGATTTGCCCAATGCAATATGTTGTCTGAGGTTTTAACTCCTGCTTCCATTGGTGTTGATTATAGAGCCAAGTAATATGAAATCCTTGACAACTTCAATCTTTTCTCCATCCACCATGAAGCTATTTATTGAACCAGTTGTGAGGACTTTTCTTTTCTTTATATTGAGGAGTAATCCATACTGCAGACTGTAGTCTTTAATTTTCATCAGTAACTGCTTCAAGTCATCCTCACTTTCAGCAAACATAGTTGTGTCATCTGTGTATTACAAGTTGTTAATGAGTCTTCCTCCAACCCTGATGCCATGTTCCTCTTCATATAATCCAGTTTATTGGATTATTTGCTCAGCATACAAATTGAATAAGTGTGGGGAAAGGATCCAACCTTGACACACTCCCTTCTTGATTTTGAACCATGCAGTATCCCCTTGTTCTGTTTGAACCACGGCCTCCTATTCTATGTACATGTTCCTCATGAGTATAATCAAGTGTTCGGGAATTCCCATTCTTCTCAATGTTATCCATAATTTGTTATGATCCACACAATCAAATGCTTTTGCATAGTCAAAAAACATAAGTAAACATCTTTCTGATATTATTTGTTTTCAGCTAAGATCCACCTGACATCAGCAATGATATTCCTCATTCCATGTCCTCTTCTGAATCCAGCTTGCATTTCTGGAAGCTCTCTAGTCAATATACTGCTGCAACCATTTTTGAATTATCTTAAGTAAGATTTTACTTACATGCAATATTAATGATATTGTTTGATAATTTCCACATTCTGTGGGATCACCTTTCTTTGGAATGGGTACAAATATGGACCTTTCCCAGTAAGTTGGCCAGGTAGCTGTC
Organism: Orycteropus afer afer; assembly: GCF_000298275.1. Classification (NCBI taxonomy): domain Eukaryota; kingdom Metazoa; phylum Chordata; class Mammalia; order Tubulidentata; family Orycteropodidae; genus Orycteropus; species Orycteropus afer. The sequence continues at coordinate 3,942,762 of NW_006921745.1, read as the reverse complement.
TTCCAAATCTCTTGGCATAACCGAGTGAGTGCCTCCAGCACAGCATCCATTTGTTGAAACATCTCAATGAGTATTCAATCAATTCCTGGAGCCTTGTTCTTTGCCAATTCCTTCAGTGCAGCTTCGACTCCTTACTTGATTACCATTGGTTCTTTATCATATGCCACCTCCTGAAATGGATGAACATTGATCAATTCTTTTTGATACAGTGACTCTGTGTATTCCTTCCATCTTCTTTTGATGTTTCCTGCATCATTCAATATACTACCCATAGCAATCCTATTATTAAGTACATATCCTAGAGAAATAAGAGCCATGACATGAATGGATATATGCATACCCATGTTTGTTGTTGTTGTTGCTTTGTGCCATCAACTCATCTCCTACTCATAGCAAACCCTCCCTGGGTTTCTGAAGAAGTATCACTATGGAAGTAGATTGCCCAATCTTCCTTCCAAGGAGAAGCTGGTGGGTTTGAACCTCCAGTCTTCTGGTTAGCAGTCATGTGCCTTATCACAGCATTATTCACAATAGCAAAAAGATGGAAACAACCCAAGTGTCCATCAATGGATGAATGGATAAACTATGGTACATACACTCAATGGAATACTATCCAGCATTAAAGTGTAATGATGAATCTGTGAAACACTTCATAATATGGATGAACCTAGAGGACATTTTGGTGAGTGAAATCAGTCAATTACAAAAGGATAAATATTGTATGAGACCACTAATGTAAAAATGAAAAAAAGTTTTATAAACAGAAAGAAACGTTCTTTGATGGTTACCAGGAGTGAAGAAAAGAGAGAGTAAATCACTAACTACAGAGTAGACACAAATTAACTTCGGTGAAATGAAAGGACAAATACAATAAGGAAGAAGTCAGCCAAAATGATCAAACCAAAGGAAGACACTGGGAATAGCTCAAGAGTTAAAGGCAACAAAGGTAAATATTATTACACATACAATCTTACAATAACAATAATAACAATAATGAACAGATGCATACATAGATAGACATGCAAATTGAACAGATATGGGGAGATGAATGGCACTACACCCATGAATGAATATGTTTCACAAAAGATGTTTCTGCATATGTATTTAGATATGCTGCAAATATATTCATGAACAGAGTTGAGCATATGGGGGAAAAGTTATGAATACTTCTTAGCCATAACCAAATACCTTGAAAGAATGAGTTGCTGGGCCTGGGGCCTCAGGAGCGTAGTTAATCAAAGTTAATTGGTATAACGTAGTCCACAAAAGCAATATTCTACATCCTACTTTGGTGAGTTGTAACTGGAGTTTTAAAAGCTCGTGAGCAGCCATCTAAGATGCAAATATGATCTTGCCCCATATAGAGCTAAAAAGAGTGAATAAATTAAAAGATGCATGGAAACAACTGGTCAAAGGATGAATGGACCCTGCAAATTTCAGCCTCCACGACAATGAGACCTGAAGAACTATGTGGTACCCATTTACCACCTCCTCCTTCTGTGAAAGGGGTCACAGTAGGAGGCCCTGGATAAAGTAGGAGTAAAATGTGGAACAAAACTCAAAATCCAAAGAGACCAGGCTTACTAGGCTAATAGAGACTGGTGGAATCTCAGAGATTACTATACTTAGACACCATTCAAGCCTGAATTGAACTCACTCCCATGGCTCAATTTTCAGCCGAATGAGAGACAGGCTTATATGGTGAAAAATAACACCAGAGAGATACACACACAGAACAATCAACCATAGGAGATTAAAAGGTGATCATGTGACCAGAGAATGTTCAGAAGGCAGGAGGGATAGGAAAGAAAGATGAAAGAAGACAGTAAGCAGGGAGGAAGTGGGAAATGTGCTGTAATATCGTGGTGATTGCAATCAATGTTCCAAATCAAAATATGCATTACTTGTTGAATGAAAACTAATTTTTTTTGTAAATTTTACTCAAATCACAATAAAATATATAAAAAAAAAATTGATTGCCATCCAAACTTTCAGTTAGCAAATGAGTGTTTAACCACTGCACTTCCAGCTCATATTACATTATTACATATCATTATAACCAGTAGTAACTTTTGTCTCCATTTTCTTTCACCTTTCTCTTCTAAATCAAACCCATTGCCATTAAGTCAATTCCATCTCATGGTGACCCTCTTGGACAAGTGGATTTGCCCCATAGGGTTTCCAAAGTTGTAATCTTTATAGAAGTAGATTGCCACATCTTTCTCCCATTGTGAGTTCAAAGTGCAGAACTTTCAGTTAACAGTTGAGCACTTAATCACTTGCACCTCCAAGGCTCCTTCTCTCTCTCCTCTCCCACTCAATATTAGTCAAAGTATGATCTCCCTTAGTGTTAACTTTTGTACCATTACATCTGCTTATAGTTCTACTACCTCATTTGTTATCTTTATATGTCCCTTTTCTCTCAGCTTTTACTATTGAGAAAGTGAGAAAATTTAGTGAATTTATACTAACCCCCATCTAACTTCCCATCTACCCTCACTTTTTGTTAGCTATCTCACTTCTGTATCATCCGGACAGGCAATTTTTCATTTTCTTCTGTCACCTTAATCACATATTTCTTGAAATTTTACTTCCACAATGAATATAGTCAGTGGTCAACACCATTCTTTTTAAAGTAGTTGTTTTAGTTACCTTTTAAGTTGCTGAAGTTTGTTCACTCTATTATGGTACTCAGTGTACAGCTATTGGATCAGTTGAATGAGCGTCAACATCACTGGAGGACTTATTAAAAACAGAATATCAAGCTCTGCCCTAGACTTACTGAATCAGAATCTGCATTTCAACATCCCCAAGTGATTTGTATGCAGATTAATGTTTGAGAAACACCACACTGGCTGTTTATTGAAGAGACGTTCACTGATTCCTTGATCATCTTTGTGTTTAAAATGAACAGTATCCTTTGTAATTGAAGAACAGCTAGGCTGGTTATTCTTTGCAGGTTCACACTTTTTTTTCCCCCCAGGAGTTCTACCGTACTTCTCAACTGAATTCTAGCATGTCATGGTGTTGTGAAGAACATGGTGAAGCTGCCATACTTCTTTTACTTACATATGTGGCTTTGTCTTTTTGCTTGATTGCCAAAGGATTCCATTTTTCTCTTCAGCCCCTAATAACTTTATTAGGCTATGTCTTAATGCTAACTGTATAGAGCCATTTTGTTTACCAATATGCCCTTTCAATATAAAAAAGTCAGGCTGTGCCCTTTCCATATATAAATTCAAGAATTCTTTAATTTCTGGGATATTTTATTTAATTATATTTTGAACTATTTCTTTACCCTCATTTTCAGATACTTGTTTTATTAAGTTAATTCATCCTTCCTGTTCTTCTGTGACTCTCTCTTTTTTCCCCCTAATCATTTAAATTCATTTACTTTCACTTATTTTTCTTTTGTCACCTTTCTCATTGCTTCTCTGCTCCTTCGATTGTTTTCTTCAGGATCTAACTTCCCTTTTGCTCCTTCTGCTTTAATTTCAGCTCCATTTCCATTATAATGTTCTTTCTTCTACTTTTTTTCAGTGTCCTGTCCACTCATGTTTGCTCTCCTTATACTATTTGGCCATCTCTCTTCTTTGCACTTGGATTTACGCTTTCTACCTTAAATGACATCATTAAGATTATCCAATTTTGGTCAAATTGTTTGGGCATGTGGTATATATATGTATACACATATGCCAAAGGGGCACGGAGGCAGCATCTTCTGACCTCTTCTAACTACACTAGAGGAAGACAGAATCACCATCAACAGCCCAATGCCTGTTCTTATGAGATATGCCAGCATCCTCCAACCCTCTTGTCACCAACTGTTCCTCCTGAGGCACCCACCACCTCTCTACTGGGTTCAATAATTCACTGCAGTGGCCACACAGAGCTCCCAGATTATAGAGTTTCTTAGGGAAGCAACAAGCTATAATTCAAGTTGAGGAACATGTTCAGTCTTTCACACTAGCCATCCCATTCAGCAACCTGCATTCTCTCTCAGTCTCTCTCAGTAGCATGTCTCACTCTCAGCAGTGTGTGTCCCTCACATCTCTCTCAGCAGTACATGTCTCTTGTGTCTCTTTCCCAGCCGTGTGTATCTCTCACATCTCTCTCTCTCAGCGAGTGTGTCTCTCTCATCAGTGCACCTCTTTTTTTTGTTTGTTTGTTTTTATTGTGATTTGGGTGAAAATTTACAGAGCAAATACACTTTCCATACAGCAGTTCACACACACTTTGTCTCATGACATTGACCACAATTTACTACAATGCAACATCTCCCCTCCTGCTTCCTCCTGATAGTTACCTCTTCCCTGTGTCCATCCCTCCCTGCACTCTGTCCCCTTTGCTGTTTCCCTGTGCATAAGCAACCCTTCTTTCTCCCATGCTTGTTCTCTCCAAGGAGTGTATCTACCTCAGGTAAATGTTCAACTCATATGCCTGCCTATTGTTTGGCTGGAGGCCACAGGCATGCGTTCAATTCCAGACCTGAAGGGCATCTAGGGGCAATAGTCTCAGTGGTTCCACCAGGCTCTATCGGGCCAGCAAACCTGGTCTCTCCTTTTTTTTTTCCCCAAATGATTTTGAATTTTGTTCCACATTGTTCTCCCTGTCTATCCAGGATCTCCTACATAGATCCTCTTCCAAGTGGTTGACAGTAGTAGCCGGGCACAATCTAGTTCTTCTGGTCTCAGTCATATAGGCTACAGATCGGATGGTGTA
>NW_006921745.1:3917508-3934224 GCF_000298275.1 Orycteropus afer afer | reverse complement strand
AAGATGGGGCAATCTACTTCCATAGTGATACTGCCTTAGAAGCCCAAGAAGGGGTCGGTATGAGTTAAGTCCAACTCAATGGCACATAAAAACAACAACAACATAGATAGATAGATAATTTTTAATGCCGTTTTCAACAATTTCATCTTATAGTGTTTTTATATTGATATCGTATCATTTCCTATTTTATTATCTATATTGAAAGAGTTGAATTTTCATGGACTGGTGGCTTAGTGCCTAAGGCATTTGACTGCTAACCAGCAGGCCAGTGGTTCAAACCCACCAGCCACTTGAAGGTTGGGCAATCTACTTCCATAGTGATACTGCCTCAGAAACCCAAGGAGGGGTCACTATGTGTCAGGTCTGACTAGACGACAGTGAGTTGTTGGGTTTTTTTTTGGTTTTTTAAACCTATGTATTTAAGTTTCTTTTACAGGAACGAGAAGGCCCATTCAGGTTCCCTAACCCAATGCAACTCTTCACTCCTTCTTTCAGCTACTACAATGACAATTGCTTCCTGTTACCCTTTAAGGAGTCCTGGTTCCTACACATCTCTGTATTACGCTCTGTCCAAAAGGGTTTAGGATAACAGTTCTTCTAGCTCAAGTTCCTGTATACATTATTTTTTATTTATTTTTTTTTTTTAATAAAGGACATAACTTTCATTTATGCTACTGTGAGTTCCTTTTTATTGGGTTTCTTCCATAAATTCACCCTCTACAGCTCCTATCTGACCTCAGCTACTTTTGTTATCACGTCTACTTGTCATGGAGTTTTTAGATTTCATCTTACAATTTCACTTTTCTGTGAAATAATACCATATTTTGTCATGATATCAGGAATTACATAGTTTCTTGTGATGATTCCTTATTATTTCTATGACAAATCCAGCAGATGTATTTAAGAAAATGGCTCCTTTCATCATAAACATATTTTTCATATATATCAGATTAATAAGCTAGAGCTAATAAAGGCAGTTATCTTTATTAACTCTAATTTATTCTCATCATTTCCTCATGCTGATTACTGAGAAAAACAAGAATAATCAAGAAGTATAGATAAGTAAGTAAAACCTATATCCATATTACTAAAAAGTAGACAATGTAGAGAGCTTAGTCACAGTTGATGATTTAATAAAATTATAATTACATTTCTTTATCAAAAATATCTATATACCACATACAACAAATATACTATAATTAAACCATTTTTCTCTTGTAGGAGATTTAGGAGCTCTGGTGGCATAGTGCCTAAGGCATTTGACTGCTAAACAGAAGGCTGGGGGTTCAAACCCACCGGCCACTCCTCGGAAGGAAGGTTGGGCAATCTACTTCCCTAGTGATGCCACCTTGGAAACGCAAGGAGGTGTCACTATGATTTGGATCTGATTTGATTACAGTGAGTTCGGTTTTTTGGATATTTAGATGCCCCCCCTTTCCTTTCATGTCTAGAATTCTAGAAGTAAAATTATAAGGTCATGGGTAAGAAGATTTTTGTATTTATTCATATTGTATCTTAGCTTCCTTGGGCTATCATAATAAATACCACAAACTGAGTGACTTTAAATAATAAAAAAAAATTATTTTCTATCAGTTCTGGAGGCTAATAGTCCAAATCAGGTTCTCTGGCATGTCAGTTCCTTCTGTGGATCTCTCCTCTAGATCCTGGTGACTAGTTAAATGTCTCACCAGCAATCTTTGTGTTCCTTTACTGCTTGTAGATTTATCTGCTTCCACTGTCACATAGCATTTCTCCCAGTGTATGATTGTTTACTTTGCTTTTGTTTATAAGACATCACTTACAGGGATTAAGTTTAGGACCCAGTTTACTCCAGTCCTACTCCAGTATGACCTTTTGTTGTTGTTGTTATGTGCCGTCAAGTTGGCCCCGACTCATAGTGACCCCTCCTTGGGTTTCCGAGGCAGTATCACTACGGAAGTAGATTGCCCCATCTTCCTTCCGAGGAGTGGCTGGTGGGTTTGAACCGCCAGCCTTCTGGTTAGCAGTCATGTGCCTTAGGCACTATGCTACCAGAGCTCCCAGTATGACTTTATTAACATTAAAAAATAAAATTTCCAAACAGGACCATATTTTCACATACCGGGGTAAGAACTTCAACATAATATTTTTAGGGGGACACAATTCAATCCAGTACATATTGTTAAATTATTTTCTCTAAATGCTGTACCAATTTAGTCCCAGTCACCATGAATGTATGATGGTATATATTTCACTAGGTTTTGCAACTTTTAGATGTAAGAAATGGCATCTCTTATTTCATTTTTAATAAACTGAAATATTTCTATTAACTATCTGTACTTCTTATTTAGACATTTATCTATTTTCTCCTTTGTTCACATTTGTGTAAAATGTTAATTTCTTCCTTTAGTTTTGTTATAGCTTCCTTTACATTAAGATTATTTGAGACTTTTTAGTTAATGATTTCCCCTTAACTTGCATTTGTAGTGTTTTAAAATTATCTGGCAATGGCTTAAGTAGATTTTCTTACTTAAAATATCATTATTTGCAGAAATAGCAGACTCAAGGAAGCAAGAGGTAGATTCATTCATTCATAGATTTATTCACTGAAAATGTATCAAGTGCCTATATGTGCCAAGTACTTTTCTTTATTTTCTGAAATATTGTTTTAAGGTAGCTTTAATAGGCATCTGAAGGCAAATGTAATGCATTCTAAAAAGTTACATGATAACAAATATTTTTCATTAATTATAATATTCTATGTGGTGGGAGGAGAATAAAAAGTATGCACTTAGTATAGCCATAAGACTTACATAATGCAAACAAAATGTTAGAGAAACTATACTTTTAAGTGATTATATTACTAAGTTTGAAATTAATATTAAATCATATACAATAATAGTAAATTTTTAGGCTAAATGTCATTAGTTAATATTGGATAATAAAAGTTTTAGAGATATTGTATAAGTTTGAGTGGAATATCAAATAGATTTTATGCTACTCAATTATCAGAATCTGAAGAAAGCATAGTCAATCAAAGCAGGAAAAACTGAGCATAATATCAAATATTTTTAAATAAAAATTAACTTATAGATAAGAAATAGAAGATGTTGGATGAAAATAAATATGTTCCATTTTTGCCATGGCAAAGATTGCTGAATCTGCCTTATGTCATGTTTCCATGACATCTAATATACTGTTAGAAATTGAACATTTTTAATTATGATTTTATCTCATGATAGGAAGCATTCAATTATTTGTAAACTTCTCTTTTGTTTTCCATTGAACAATTTCTACACATTTTGTTTCATGACATTGTGACAATGGTGACAATACCCTCAACGTAAAACCAATCTTGTTCCTTCTTCTCTGGGTTCTTCTTTTCCATTTGTCCTTCTTTCCTGTCCTGCCTTCTGAGCTTTGTTTTGGGGAAAACACTGACCTTTTGGTCTTGTATGGAAGGTTGGGCAATCCTACTTCTGTAGTGATACTTCTGTAGTGACCCAAGGAGGGGTCGCTATGAGTTGGAGCCGACTCGATGGCACATAACAACAACAACAACAATGGTAGATTGTACCAAGGACTATATTCCACTCTGCTGTTATTCTTCTCTTTATAAGCCTGTCTATTGCTTGGTTGAAAGTTGATCCCTGGAGGTGAGTTCGGTTCCAGATTCGAGAGGTGATTAACAGCAACAGTCTTGGCAGTTCCACGAGTCTGTATCAGATCAGTAAGTCTGGTCTTCTTTATGATTTTGAATTTTGTTCTACACTTTTTTCTCCCTCTCAGTTCAAGAATTCCTATTGTGATCCTGATCAGAGTGGTCAGTAGTGATAGCTGGGCACTATCTAATTCTTCTGGTCTCAGGCTAGTGGAGGGTAGAGTTAGCATGGTCAAGTATTCCTTTGGACTAATTATTTCCTTCAGTTTTTTATTTGCTTCACTCTTCTTTGCTTTGAATGGGGAGAGATCAATAGTTGTGTTTTAGATGTCTGCTCACAAGCTTTTAAGATCCTGCTACTTTGGTAAACAGGATGCAGAACATTGTCTTTGTGCTATGCTAATTGACCTAGATGTCATCAAGACTATGGGCCTCAGCCCCCAAACCCAGTTATGGCTAAGAAGTTATACTAATTTTACATTTGCAGCACATACAAATATACATGTAGAAATAAACTCTGCTAAACCTATATATATTCATGGCTGTAGTCCCATTCACCTTCCCAATCCTGTTCAGTTTGCATGTCTACCTATGTATGCATTCCTAGATTATTGTTTATTATTATTGCTATTACAGGTTTGTACTTGTAATGGTATTTATTTTCTTTTTTGCCTTTAACTCTTTTGCTTCTCCCAGGATCTTTGTCTGCCTTGGTCATATTATGGTACATATACACAATGGAATACTATGCAATGTTAAAGAATAACAATGAATCTGCAAAACACCTCATAACATGGATGAACCTGGAGGACAGTACACTGAGTGAAATAAGTCAATCATAAAAGTACAGATATAGTATGAAAGTAAAAAAAGGTTTAAATACAAATCATTATTTGATGCTTACCGTGAATGGGAGGGGAAAAAAGGACAAATCACTAACTAGTGAGTAGGCAGGTATTAACTTTGGGGGAAAGGAAAGGCAATAAACAACAAGAGGGATGGCAGCATAACATAACCAATGGCAAAATAAGACACTAGGAGGTGCACAAGAGTAAAAGACAACAGAGATAAATACTATTACATGCTCAATCCTGCAATAATAAGAATAACAATTATCTATGAGTAGATACATAGGTAGGCATGCAAGCTAAATAGATGTGGAAAGGCACATGAGAGTGCACCCACAAGTATATAAAGGGTTGATAGAGGAGATTTCCACATATTTATTTTTATATATGTGTTGCAGATATATCCAAGGATGTTGTAGAGCACGCAGGGGGCAAGGTTCTGAAAAATTCTTTGCCATAACCAAACACCTTGAGGAAATAAGTCACTGGGCTTGGGGATTTAGGGCCAACTATTTTTTTAGGAACTGATGACACAGAAGAGAATAAGAGACATGTAGTTCCAGTGTTTCAAGCACTTATATATCAATGAGGAAAACAAAATGGAAGAGGGGAAAGGCTACAGACTGATGGGTGGAATGAGTTGTTTTTTTTTTTTTCTTTTAGATAGGGTAGGAGGAATTGAAAGTAGACATTTTAAGGATTGATTAGACTACATCAAACTTAAGGCAGTTACCACATATAAACAGCTTTTGTCAATGAGCGATATTATCTTTATAATCAGAATGTTATCTTAAAAAAATAATAGTTTATACCCTATATTCAGGCCTTAGAGAAGACCTGTTGGTGCAGTGGTTAAGTGTTCAGCTGCTGCTGACCAAGAGGTCAGTGGTTCAAACCCAGCAGCCACTCCATGGGAGAAAGATGTAGCAGTCTATTTCTGTAAAGATTTATCACCTTGGGAACCCTATGAAACATTTCTACTCTGTCCTGTAGGGTCACTAAGAGCTGGAATTTGACTCTAGAGCAATGAGTTTTTGGGTATTCAGGCCTTAGATAGGCTTCACCTTGGATAACATTTTTTGAAATTATTCTGCCTTGATATTAATTTCACCTTTTAAAATGGTTTGTTTAGGTATCTTTCAAATATTGAAATACTCTTCTAAAGTAAGTGTAAAGTTACTGACAGAAATTCAAAGTAGTTTATAAATAGCAGGAAAACATTTACAGCAACTATTATCAGAAGAAGGAGCCCTGATGGCACAGTGGTTAAAAACTTGGCTATTAACCAAAAGGTTGGCAATTTGAACCCACCAGCAGTTTCACCTGAGAAAGATGTGGCAATATGGCTCACTAAATGTTAAAGCCCTGGGAACTTTATGGGACAATTTTACTCTGTCCTCCAGGGTCACAATGAGTCAGTATTGACTCGATGGCAATGTTTTTGTCTGTTTGTTTGTTATTATCAGAATGGAAGTAAAACTGACCATGAATGCTTAGAGGGACAAGAAAATAAACAGTCAACTCATAGTAAGCCTTGCTGTTTGTTAGCATCAAGCATAGATTGAAAGATTTCACCTTTTGTAAAAAAAAAAAAAAAAATCAGCCCTAGAAAGACAAAAGTGATGCGGAATTTGCTGCATAACTTTCTTGTTGTTAATTGCTTTTGAGTCAATTCTGGATCATGGCAACACCATGTGTGCAGAGTAGAACTGCTTCATCGGTTTTCAAAGCTGTGATCCCTTAGAAGCAAGAGTGCCAGGTGGCATGATTTTTTTTTTTAAGATGTTGTAATTAAAAGTCAGGCCCAGGTACTTTATTTATTAAGTCCTATTTTCTGTTGCATTTTAGCTGCTCCTTGGAGGTGAGAATGGCCAAACTTTGTCTCACATACTTTGGTCATGTTGTCAGAAGGGACCATTCCTTGGAGAAGGATGTCATGCTTGGTAAGGTGGAGGATCTACGAAAGAGGGGAAGGCCTTCAACAAGATGGATTGACACAGTGGTAGCAGCGATGGGCTCAAGTGTAGCAAGAATTGTGGAACTGGTGCAGGACCGAGAGGAGTTTTGTTCTGCTGTGCATAGGGTCACTATGAGTCGGAGACGACTTGATGGCACCTAACAACAACAATTTCAACATTTTCTATTGTAGAGGTAATATAATTTATAGCAATAGTGTACAATAAACTCCAAAAGTGTGTAAGAGTTCCAATTTATCCACATCTTTGGCAATTCTTGTTATTATTTAATTTTTTTGATTCTATCTATTCTAATGGGTATGAAGTGGTATCTCATTGTGGTTCTGATTTGCATTTCCCTAATGTCGGGAGCTCTGGTAGTGTAGTGCCTAAGGCACTTGACTGCTAACCACAAGCTTGGCGGTTCAAACCCACCAGCCACTCCTCAGAAGGAAAGTTGGGCAATCTCCTTCTGCTGTGATACTGCCTTGGAAACCCAAGGAAGGGTCACTATGGGTCGGGTCTGACTCAATGGCACATAACAACAACAACAACAATGCCTAATGTTGCATCAAGATTGAAGGAAGTTCATTAACAACATGCTAAATGCAGATGACACAACCTTGCTTGTTGAAAGTAAAGAAGATTCAAGCACTTAATGGTGAAGATCAAAGACAGCCTTTATTATGAATTGCAACTCAACATAAAGAAAACAAAAGTCCTCATGACTGGACCAATAAGCAACATCACCACAATGGAGAAAAAATGTGACGTTGTCAGGGATTTCATTTTACTTGGATCCACAATCAATGCCCATGGAAGCAGCAGTCAATAAATCAGATGCTGTATTGCAATGGGCAAATCTGTTGCAAAAGACCTCTTTAAAGTGTTAATGAACAAAGTTGTCACTTCAAAGACAAATGAGTCTGAACCAAGCCACGGTATTTTCAATAGTCTCAGATGCATATGAAAACTGGACAATGAATAAGGAAGACCACAGAGGAATTGATGCATTTAAGTTGTGGTTTTGGCAAAGAATATTGAATGTACTATGGACTGTTAAAAGAATGAACAAACCTGACTTGGAATGTTCCTTAGAAGCAAGAATGGCAAGACTTCATCTCACCGACTTTGGTCATGTTGTCAGAGTGATTGGCCCCTGAAGAAGAATATCACGCTTGGTAAAGCTGAGAGTCAGCGAAAAAGGAGCAGATCCTCAACAAGATGGACTGAGCCAGTGGCTGCAACAGTGTACTCAAACAGGGCAGGGATTGTGAGGATGGCACAGGACCAGGCAATGTTTTGTTTTGTTGTACAAGGATCGCTATGAATTAGAGTCAACTGATGGCACCTAATAACAACAATGTCTAATGATTTCCAGTATCTTTTCATGTGCTTGTTGATAATTTGCATATCTTTGAAAAAATGTCTATTCAAGTCTGTGTTGCACACACAGATTGCCTTAAAATTCCAAGAAGCAATAAAACTGCTAGCATGAGGATTCCACCCAGTGTCATCAACCAAACTCTCTATGAGTGCCACATCCATTCCTTATAATTGAGCTGCACAGAAGAGCCACAAGGTATTGGCAAATTAAGTTGTTTAATATTTACAGAAAAAAGCTTACTTTTGTTTATAAATAACAGTGATCAAAATCATTCAAAAATCAAGAACCAAAGTAACAATCCAGAATCAAAGATCAAAGTAATTATTCAGAATTCCTGGCTTGTTTATCCTTTCTTCTCTAAAACTCAGTGTCCTTGACTGAGGAGTTGTTGCATTGGATCCCACTTCTAATGACACTAATCTGTGTTATCAAACCAGTCCAGGGAAATTTTCACTTCCCTTCCCTGGTATTAGAGACCTCAGCTGCTCCATACATCCCTTTCTCTCACCTGGGACTACAGTCAGTGAGTGTCAGCCTCAAGTTAGGGTATTCACATGACTACCGCCACTCCACACCAGTTTTAAGTTAGGGAGTTCACAATTTCTTCCTTCACTTAAACCAACTGACCCCACTATTCCCATAGGCCCAAAAACGTGTTGCAAGGACTCACTAACTGCTAAGAAAATGATGGGGTCTCTGAACAGAGCTTCCTGTTCCCAGATACGCTGAGTGTCCGGAGATACACAATTCTCCTGCTTGCATCATCAATCCAGAAACTTCAATGAATTTCTGCATCCCAGGTTTTTATTGGCTCATACATAGTCAGGGATTAGGGTCTCATTACATATGTGTTACTGAACAAATTAACGAATACACATGATTGATTGGATCATGTTTGCCTCCCTTCTTAGGTGTGGTCTTTGGGGCTTCCATTAGATTTTTATTGCCAAAGACCAAGGGTTATTTTAGGAAACCAGAGACAAAAGATTTCAAAGGGCAACTCTCGAGGGCATAGCAAAATATTACAATGAAATGTGCAAATAACTGCAGTTTAAAAACAAAGGGGAAAGACATGCTTGGCATTTCTCAAGCTGAAAGAACTGAAGAACAATTTCAAGTCTTGAGTTGCAATATTGCAGGATTCTATGGACAAAATATTGAACAATGCAGAAACCATCAAAAGAAGATGAAAGAATATAGTCACTGTACCAAAAAAGAATTGATCAACATTCAAACATTTCAGGAGGTAGCATATGGTCAAACACCAATGGTATTGTAGGAAGAAATCCAGGCTGCACTGAAGGAATTGGTGAAAAACAAGGATCCAGTAATTGACAGAATTCTCATTGAGATGCTTCAACAAATGGACACAGCCCTGGAGGTGTTCATTCATTTATGTCAAGAAATTTGGAAGACATCCACCTGGCCAACCGACTGGAAGAGATCAATATTTTTGCCCATTCCAAAGAAAGAGATTCAACAGAATGTGGAAATTATTGAACAATATTGTTAATATCACTTGCAAGTAAAATCTTGCTGAAGATAATTCAAAAACATTTGCAACAGTATATGACAGGGAACTTCTAGAAATTAAAGCCGGATTCAGAAGAGGACATGGAAAAAGGGATATCATTGCTGATGTTAGAAGGATCTTAGCTGAAAGCAAAGAATACCAGAAAGATGTTTGCTAGTATTTTATTGACTATGTTTTCAACTGTGTGGATCATAACAAATTATGGATAACATAGTAAATAATGGGAATTCCAGAATACTTAATTGTGCTCATGAGGAACTTGTACATAGACCAAGAGGCAATCGTTCAAATAGAACAAGGGACACTGTGTGGTCTAAAATCAGGAAGGGTGCATGTCAGGGTTGTATCTTTTCACCATACTTATTCAATTGGCATGCTGAGCAAATAATCCAAGAAGCTGGACTATATGAAGAAGGATATTATAGGACTGGAGGAAGACTCATTAACAACCTGCAAAATGCAGATGATGCAACTTTGCTTGCTTAAAGTGAAGAAGACTTGAAGTACTTCCTGATGAAGATCAAAGACTAGAGCCTTCAGTATGGAATACATCTTAACATGAAGAAAACAAAAACTCTCACAACTGGACCAGAAAGTAACATCATGATAAATGGAGATAAGTTTGAAGTTGTCAGGGATTTCATTTTACTTGGATCCACAGTTAACATCATGGAAGCAGTAGTCAAGAAATCAGAAAACATATTGCAGTGGGCAAATCTGCAGCAAGGGACTTCTTTATTTTATTATTATTATTTTTCTTTTTAATTGTGATTTGGGTGAAGATTTACAGAGCAAATTCACTTTCTATACAGCAGTTCACATATACTTTGTCTCATATCATTGTCCACAGTTTACCACAATGCAACAGCTCCCCTCCCACTTCCTCCCCATAGTTACCTCTTCCCTGGAGCCTTCCCTCCCATACACTCATGCCCCCAACCCAGAGCATACATAGCCCTTCTATTCTCCCATGAATGATCTCTCCAAGGAGTGTTGCGTCGATCACTTTTTAAAGCACTTGCACGTATCTCATCTGATATTTTCTCACAAAAGTCCTGTCAAGAAAGCTGGCAAGTGTGATTATCGTCAGGTACCAAAACTAAACAGGCAGTTGCCCCAGCTGCCTTATGTAGATTATGACTCATGGGGACCTTTAGTTTCAGAGGAGGACCTATGCTTCACAGGGTTTTCCAGGGCTGACTTTTTAGAAGTAGATCTTCAGGTCTGCCTTCCTACGTGCCTCTGTATGGACTCAAATTGCCAACCTTTCAGTTAGCAGCTAAGCACTTTCACTCTTTGCACCACTCTGGATTTTATCCTCACTATTCAGATTGGGAGACTGAGACCGTGGGAGGTTAAGCAATAACCCTGTAAGTGTCAGAGCTAAGGGTAACATTGTGTCCTCTATCGCAGAGGTTAGTTCTAAATTGACCTCATTTATAATTTTACCTAGCATCAACATGTATTTTATAACTAATAAGAGCTTTTGTAACCACTTCTACAAGTCAGTTGCTCATTTCAAGTTTTCAGAGAAGCAAAACTAAAATGCAGATGCCAAAGACTTTACTCTCTTGAGAGTCCTGTGTAGATTTGATCTCTTTGGATTGATTCCTTATACATTACGCTATTTTTCCAATTACTGTTACATTGTCAATTTCTTATGCTCCCCTCGCAGGGCTTTTCTTTGACATTTAAATTATTCTTAACCACAAAATATTTTCGAGTACAATTAACAGGGACCGTTCTGCATATTTTGTAGTAAAAAGCCCCTGCAGCTGAAGGATTGCTGGAGGGAAATGGTCTGAACTGTCTCTTATGTGTCCACTCACTAACCTCATCCATTTATCCCAGGATATTATAAAATATTTAATGGTGGAATTTGGAGAAATGTTATAATTATTTCCCTTTGGAGAACTTTTTTCATGTCACAGAAAGATAAGCATTATGTGTTTTGTAGGTAAATGCAATATACATCTAAAACATCGAAGTCCAGTGCAAGAAAAATCACTTAACTTATGTTCTGTCAAAGAAGTGAGTTAAAACAGTCTTGCTATAAAGTTTCAGGAAAGTAGACATTAAAAATACACCCAAATTTAGAAGCATTGTGGTATAATGCAAACTGAAATTCAATTTCAATTATCCTCAAAGTGTGGCTATTCTGTGTCTTTTATTGTTCTGTTTGGGGAAATGACGGCCTTGGCAATTGAATATTAATTTTCACCAAAAAACACTACAAGCTCTTCTTGAAAGAGGGAGTTAAGCTTATTAATGCATTCCTTAACAAGAGGACAAAGTGCATGACTCCCTGTATAAGGAATAAGAACCCCTAGGGGACAAGAAGATTTAATGAAGAATTGAAGAGGAAAAAGTGAATGAACCAAAAATCAGAAGAATGTGAGTAGGTTACCCAACTTGAAAAAAACAACAACAGCAGCAGCAAAAAAAAAAAAAAAAAGAACCTTTCTAGAGCTCAGCCAAAGTGAAGTAACAAAGCAAAAGCAATCAAGAGTACAAAATTCCTTCTGAGATACAGGCTGCAGCATTGACTTTCCTTTGTAATGCTACTTTAATTTCTGGTAAAATTCCGAAGCAGATGTATATATTTCATGATATTGTCAACTTTGCATAAAACTACTTGTGCTACTCATGACTTACACGGCCACAGGGAGACTATTGATTTTCCCCCCTCATAAATCTGAAAACGCTCTCTGCCTTCCCAGTAGAGTTTTTATATTTATTGGTGTCTATCCTAAAACAACAGTTCAAGGTTGGAGCTATGAAAGCATTTGGGGCTGTAATTTACCACAAAGAAAGTCTACTGAAGATTACAGATAATACACAACACTCAAAGTTTGCCCAAGAAAATTAGAAACACCTCTCCCCTTAAAAGTGACTTATTCCACAGTTTCCTCCAACATGTCTAAGCACTCCATGCCTATTTAAAGTATCAATTGACTGCAAACGGACCCTTTCTTTTGCTGTAGAACAATGGTTCTCAAGCTTTTTGTTCTTCGAACCCCTTTACATTCTTAAAAAGTATTGAAAATCTCAAAGGGTTTTTGTTTCTGTTTATTATATCTATAGATATTTGCCATATTAGGAATTAACTGAGACATTTAAAAATGTTTGAATTCATTTTTAAATAACAATACCTCTAAAGTTAATATAAACATCATAGGCTTTGTGGAAAAACATATTTTGAAAAATAAAAAGTCTAGTAAGGAAAAAGTTAGAATCATTTTATATTTTTGCAAATACTTTTAATGTCTGGTTTAAAAACAGGACAGGTAGATTCTCCTATCTGCTTTTGCATTCAATATGTTATGATATTATCCATCATGTAGCATCTGGAAAACACCATGCACTTGTCAGAGAATGAATGTGAAAAAATAAATAAAATAACACCTTGATATTATTATGAAAATAGAGTTGACCTTACCCCCTGAAAGGGCCTTGGGGACTCCAGTGATCCCCACACCATAGTTTAAGAATTTTTTCTCTAGAATATCAGAAAATCATACAGAGATTTAATCCACCTGGAAGACATAACTATTAGAAAACTATCCACAAATAGCTATGACAACCAAATAAATATGGTTTGCTTATTTATTTATTTTTAAACAAATATCATGTCAGTAGTATTTTCTCTCCTTTTGAGATCATTTGGGCAGAGATTTAGTTTTAGCACTATGTGTGGCATAGTGCCTACGGCACTTGACTGCTAACCAGAAGGCTGGCAGTTCAAACCCACCAGCCAGTCCTCAGAAGGAAGACTGGACAATCTACTTCGGTAGAGACACCTGCCTCGGAAACCCAAGGAGGGGTTGCTATCGGTCGGATCCAACTTCACAGCAGTGACTTTGGTTTGGTTTGGAACATTGGTAATGTTGCCAAGTCTTCTAAGGCTAGGAGGTCATGTCTGCAAAAGCAGATTTGGAAAGAAGTTATTATTCATGGTTGTTGTTAGTTGTCATCAGTTCAACCCCCAACTCATGGCAACTCCATGCACAATGGAACCACACACTGTCCAGACGTGCACTATAAGGATCATTGTGATCTGTGATCCACAGGGTTTTCAATGGCTGATTTTTGGGAGTAGATTTCCAAGCCTTTCTTCCTGCTCCTAGTCTGAAAGTTCAGCTGAAACCTATTCAGCATCATGTTCAGTAGTTCATTGCTGTAGAGTTGGATCTGACTCATTGCAACCCCTTCTTGGGTTTCCAAGGTAGTATCACTACAGAAGTAGATAGCCAAACCTTCCTTCCGAGGAGTGGCTAGTGGGTTTGAACCACAGCCTTCTGGTTAGCAGTCAAATGCCTTAGGCACTAGGCCACCAGAGCTCCCATCAACATCATAGCAATATGCAAATATCTACAGACAGGTATGTGGTCACTGTGCATGAGATACATAGGCCAAAACTGAACCCTGGTCTGGAGCATGGGCAGGAAGAATTCTATCACTGACCCACCATTAGACAAAAAAAAAAAAAATAATTGTCTTCCAAATAATGGCAAATTTGAAAGTTTTACATAATTCCTCATTACCATAGTGGTAGATGTGGGCTGAGCACAGCCAAGTTTCCTCCCAGGTAGGCCAGCAAATGCTGCCTCTCTTTCAAATGCTGTTTCCAGTGGTTCTTTTGCATCATTGAACTTACGACTTCTCTGATCACCAGGGCCAATGACTGATTATTCTTGCATTGCTCTTGTTGAATCCAAGTAAGTCCTACAAAAACCAAACTCACTGTCATCAAGTTGGATCCGAACCATAGAGACCCCTTCTTGGGTTTCCGAGGCAGTATCACTACAGAAGTACATTGCCCAATCTTCCTTCCGAGGGGCGATTGGTGGGTTTTAACCACCAGCCTTCTGGTTACCAGCCAAATGCTTTAGGCACTATACTACCAGAGCCCCCCAAGTCCTACAAGATGATGAATAGAAAATAGCTTCTGAAATTACAGAAGACTTTGCTGTTAATCCATAATTAATGTGTTTGTGTGTGAGAACCTGTATATGCATGTGTGATTGTGTATAACTGGCTTAGATAATATACACTCAATTCTTGTTATTTTATTTTTACCCTAGAAAATATAACATGTACACTTCAGCAATGTTGAAGGGTTTTCTAGATCTTCCTCCTGAAAAATACAAACATTTTAAAAAATATAATTATGATCACTCTCTCATTATGGTACAGGCAACTTCTGAGTAGTATTTGCTTTATTTGTTTTTGAACACTATTATTGTTTTATACAGCCAACATTTTATCAGATTTACCTACATATTTATTTATTTTTCTCACCATTTCTTCTTAGACTTGAACCTCTCTTCTGGGATTGTTCTTGCAATACACTATGTGGAAATTCTGGCTGTACGGGTTTGCTAGTTTTTATTTTTCTGAAAGGTATCTTTATTTCATTCTCATTTTTGAAAGTCTGATTCACTGAGTTTGTTGTTGTTGTTGTTATGTGCCGTCGAGTCAGCCCCGACTCATAGCGACCCCTCCTTGGGTTTCCGAGGCAGTATCACTATGGAAGTAGGATTGCCCAACCTCCCTTCACTGAGTTTACAAAGTCTAATTTGATAGGTATTGTTCATTCACAGCATTTTAAAGTTTTTATTCTAATGTTTTCTGTCTTTCTTTCATGCTATGAGAAAGACCTCTCAGACTACTGATTGTTTTCCAAGGTAACTTGTCCTTTTTTTTGGCTGCTTTTATGAATTTATTCATGACTTAGGAGATCTGGTGGCATAGTGCCTAAGGCATTTGACTGCTAACCAAAGGGCTGATGGTTCAAATCCACCAGCCACTCTTTGGAAGAAAGATTGGGCAATCTACTTCTGTAGTGATACTGTTTCGGAAACCCAAAGAGGGGTCGCTATGAGTTGAATCCGACTCTATGGCAGTGAGATTCATGACTTTGGAGTTCTATGGTTAGGGTACAATGTGTATAGGTGGGGATTTCTTCCTTCTTTATTTTTTTTTTCCTCCTTTGGTTAGCGTTTGTAGATGTCTCTGAAACTGAGGATGTACATTTTATCAATCCTGAAAAATTCTTAGCTATTATATTTTCAAATATCTGTCTCCTCCATTTTCCTTATTTTCTTCTCTTAGAATTCTAGTGACATTTATTCTAGGCCTGCTCATCTGTTCAATCTTCCCTTCACATTTCTTAACCTGGCTCATATATTGTCCATTTATTGCCCCTACATACTTCAGTTCTTCAGATCTTAGAATTTGCCAGTACCTAAATGTCTAATCCATGTATTAAAAATCAAATGTATGATTTTTAATTGCTGAACTTATATTTGGTTATTTTAAAAAGCTATTTTAATAATTTTGATAGTCTATCATCCTTCATAATATTCTAATTTTCTTTTATTTTATTAAACATAGTAAACATACTTATTTACATTTCTACCTAATGATTCCAGCAATGGGATTCTATCTTTGTTGCTTTTGTTAGTCCCAGAGCATGATCTTTCCTTGTACACCAATTTTCACACCAATTTATGAACATTTTAATCTTATCCATAAAATGCTTTGAGATTTTATATTGAGTGTATACTTCTTTTCTTTTTTTTTCAATAAAAATTTTGTGGCTGTTTTTCTTGCCGTGCACATACTTGCTTTTCGTTCGACATTGCATTTGCAACATATGTGCTCCAGCCATGTGCTGTGCTGCATTCAGAGCCTGTATGCTCAAAAGGAGTATTATTATAGGAATAAGCATCTGCATGACTTCATTGCCATTCTCTCTTATTTTATTTTATTTCATGAGACTTTGTTTTACATTCAATGTTACCTGTACATTTAGTTTCACTCCTCATTTCCCATGCCCAACCCTAACCCAGTCTCCTCCCCTCCCTGCCCAGTAACCCTCCCCCTGTGCCCCTCATAGTTATACACTCCTGTCTGTCCTGCATTTCCTTCATGTGAATGTTGCCCCTCTGGTGCTCTGTGGTCTATTGTTCTAAGGCATGTATTTCCATAGAGCACATGTGTGCATCACCCTGGGTTGAATGGTCTACATGTACATCTTGTTAACTATTGGGCTGAGAGCCAGCCCTGGAAGTGAGTTTTATTCCAGGCCCAGAACATATGACAAGGCCATAGTATTGGGGATCTCACCAGACTCCATCCAACCAGTAATTCTAGTCATTATTGAGTTTTTGGATTTTGTTCCAAGTTTTTCCTCCCACTCTATCCAGGATCTCCAGATTTGATCCTCTACTGAGTGGTTGGCATTGGTCGCCAGCCACCATCTAGTTCTTCTGGTCTCGAGGGCCATCATGTCCTAGGGCTGATTGCTTCAAAATGTTCTTTTTTTTTTTTTTTTTTTCTTCTTCTTT
>NW_006921745.1:3916452-3916987 GCF_000298275.1 Orycteropus afer afer | reverse complement strand
TATGTGCACAATTCAGTGTCCTTCCTTTTCCTAATGTTATCATGGTGGTCACAGACGCTTTCCATATATTCCTTCCCTTACCCATGTCAGCGTGTGGGCCCTAACTAGCCTGGAATTAATCCCTCCTTCTCCCTCCCCACCCTGGTATCCTACAAAGTGAGTCCCCTTTCACAAGCAAACCCTTCTTTGTCTTTGTCTAAGTCAATCGTGGAAGGACAAAAACTGTATAAGTCCATTACTGTAAAAATTCAAAGAAGGGTTTGCTTGAGTGTATACTTCTAATGAGGATTTTCACATGGTTCTATATATCATCCCAGAGCACTTTATTTATTTATTTATTTTAAAGCTTTTATCATAATTTGGGTGAAAGCTTACAGAGCAAATTGGTTTTCCCTTCAACAGTTCATACACATCTGTTTTGTGGCACTGATTCCAGTCCCCACATTTTAACACCACTCTTCCCACTTCCTCCCTGTGGTTCTCATTTTCCTTTGTCTTTTTTTCCTATCCATTTCTCCCTTCTGAGTTTTATCCC
>NW_006921745.1:3914694-3916112 GCF_000298275.1 Orycteropus afer afer | reverse complement strand
TTTTTTTTTTGCCAAATCCACACAAGGATCAGCTGGTAGTTACAAATACTACCCAATTTGCCTGGACTCTGGGCTATGGTTCCTCTCCCCATGTGGATGCCAAGCATCACCCAAGTCAGAGAGGATCAATGCTCCCTTACATATAAATATTAATATTTTCAGTGTTTTGACTTTGGAGTATGTCTTTACTTTCAGGCCAGCTCAACCATATATTTTAAATGGTTATTAAAGACACCAGATAAAAATATTTAAGTACTGGTAACCAGTGTTATTTTTTTTTCAGAAAATTGAGTCAGTCACATCATAAGATATGGAAGCTCCTTGATTTAAGTATTTATTGTAGGATAGTTATATAGAAATTCTACTACTAGGGAATATCTGTATTAATTTATCATAATCAATGGTATTCATATCATTTATAGAAATCACAATAATTCAAATTTATATACTGTTTATGACTTACCAAGTACTTTTGCACCATTTATTTTAAACCATAGGGAGGATAAAACCAATATTGATCTGGAAGGACAATTATGTGGTAGTAAACACAATTAAATGTTGTTTTCCAAGTTTCTTAGAAAATGTTAAGGAGAAAAAAAACATCATTATGAATTCATCTACTTGGAACTATAGATACATTTATGCAGCTAAGGGTAACCTAAATTTTGGGGACTTTTTAGTCACTTAATCTATTAATCAGAGTGTTTCATTTATGTTTCTTAGATGAAAATACAGTGGTAGATATAAATTATAAAATAAGTATTATTTAAACTCACATGTAAGGAGCTCTGGTGGCATAATGGATAAGGCATTTGGCTGCTAACCAGAAGGTCAGTGATTCAAACCCACCAGTCACTCCATGGAAGGCAGATGGAGCAATCAATTTCCACAAAGATTTACAGCCTAGAAACCCAGTGGGGTCGGTGTGAATTGGAATTGACACGATGGCAGTGAGTTTGGTTTTCTATACTCATATATAACCTTGCAGAGAGGAATATGATGTGACAGTACCTAGTCATCATCTGTTGTTGTTGTTATGTGCTATGGAGTTGGACTTGACTCATAGCGACCCCTCCTTGGGTTTCTGAGGCAGTAGATTGCCCCATCTTCCTTCCAAGGAGTGGGTGGTGGGTTTGAACCACCAGCCCTCTGATTAGCAGCCAAATGCCTTAGGCACTATGCTACCAGAGCTCCCAGTCATCATTTAGGACTAATTTATTTCTCATGCTTCTGTTTTTCTACTCTCCCAAGTGGTATAAAAAAAGTAAATAAATAAAACACAAGTTATTATTTTTAGAAATACAACTTTACTATACTCAAATTATTGTAATGACCAGAACTAAGTATCAACTTTATTTATTTATTTATTTATTTATTTATTTTTATTAGGATTTGGGTGAAGATTTACAGAGTAAATT
>NW_006921745.1:3896196-3907734 GCF_000298275.1 Orycteropus afer afer | reverse complement strand
AAGATTATCTTCTGTGTCTGTGTTAATTGGTTTCCCTTTTCTTTGTTGAAGAGGGTCTGTGCAATCCTTCTGCCTAGTCCGCCATCTTGCCCCGCCTCTAAGTATCAACTTTTGAATTATCCCAAATATATCTTGAGTTCACCCCTGGCTGCTTCTGACACAGGCATTAATAATGGAATAGTTTCTATAAGTTCTATAAGTTTTGCTAAGGAATCTGGCTACAGTGACCAGGCAAAATAAAACCAGGTATTAAAGGGAGGCTTGGTGTTCAGTCTGTAATGCCTAGCAAGAAATATACCATATAAAATTGCCTATCTCATGATCAATTCAGAAAAGTAAAGAAAATAATAATTCAAATAGAAAATAGTTTATTTTTTAAAGCACTTTCCAAAAAGCAGATTAAATAATAAAGATTTTGGCTTAATTCATCTGCTCACAGTTCTACTAACTTATAAATTAACACTTTCTAAATATATATATATAAATTTCTACATCTGTAAGTGATTAGAAATATAGTAATGTGCCAAAAGTAATTTTAAATTACCAGAATACTTCATTTTCTTTCCATCTTAAAGAAATATGAAAAAGCAAAACACATAGATACAGAAAATCTGGTACTAACTTTTGGAACATAGAAACTTGACATTTTAAATAATAGAAGAAATACTGGGTCATAAATTCTCTTGTGGCTCTACTTTAACATAGATATAAGTGGAAACAGAATTTTGAAGCCAATAAGTTAAGCATCTCCTATTTTTAAAATTCATAGGTTATGAAAAGATTCCATAAGAGCTTTTAAATATCCTCCAGTAGGATTTAGAATATTCACCAATATGAAGTAGGCTGGGAGAAGTAATCATACTATCTTAGGGCAAAATGAGACTGGAGAATTCTACCATATGGAAAAGGGGCTAAAAGTAGTCCCTTCACCAGAGGGTAAAATATCAGATTCTCCTTTGTTATAATGGTGATCTCCTTACAGATGTAACTGGTACAAAAAACCTTACTGAGATAAAATTACGTGATATATTTGAAATTACTCTGAAAATTATGATTATCCACTTGGTAAAGTAGGCAGGTAAAACAAAGGAAACTGAAAAAATTATAAAGTGGCAACATCTTTCTAGACATAAAAAATAAAACACTGTAGAATATTTATTGAGGAAGAGCTGGCTTCACACAGCTTCCTCTCCAAATCACAAATCATCATCCTGCAAAATCTTTCTTAATCAGATTTTTAATGGAAGTTTATTGGTAAATATGTCTTCTGGTATCCTGCAAATTTAATAAGATGTCCCTTTGAAGCCTAAGGTGTACCTAACCCAAGCCGTCATATTTTCAACAGCCTCACATGCCTGTGAAAGCTGGAAAATGAATAAGTAAGACCACTGAACAATTAATGCATTTGAATTATGGTGTTGGTAAGGAATACTGAATATACTATCTTGGTTACAATGAGATTCAAGAGTTCTTCCATATGGAGAAGGAGAATATACCATGGATTGCTAAAAGTACAAACAAATCTGCCTTGGAAGAAGTACTGTCAGAATTCTACTCAGAAGGGAGGACATCAAGACTTGATTTCATGTACCTACTTTGGACACGTTATGAGGAGGGACTAGTCTCTGCAGAAGGATATCATGCTTGGTAAAGTAGAGGGTCAGCGAAAAAGAGGAAGCCCCTCAAGGAGATGGATTAAGACAGTGGCTGCAGCAATGGGCTCAATCATAGCAATGATTGTGAAGGTGGCAAAGGACCAGGCTGTGTTTTGTTCTGTTGCACACAGTGTAACTATGAGTTGGAACCAACTCGATGGTCTCTAACAACAAAAACAATGATAATGCATAAGAATTCACAAAAGGGCAAAAGTACACTTTTAATAGATTGTATATCAGGATGCATGGAAAACTAAACATACAGAAGCAATTAAAGAAAAAATGTTGTTGTTATGTGCTGTTGAGTTGTCTGATTCAGAGTGACCCCTCCTTGGGTTTCTGAGGCAGTATCTCTATGGAAGTAGATTGCCCAATCGTCCTTCTGAGGAGTGGCTGGTGAGTTTGAACCACCAACCTTCTGGTTAGTAGTCGAATGCCTTAGGCACTATGCCACCAGAGCTCCCTCCACCACCCCCCCTCAAAAAAATTTCAATTAAAAGTAAGGCTGCTGGTGGTAAGGTTTTTCACTCTACTATGATGATTAGGAAGACACTATAGGGGCATAGTGGTTACAGCATTTGACTGATAACTAAAAGTTTACTAGCTTCTATGCAGAAGAAAGAGGCAGTCTACTTTCATAAAGATTTACAGACTTGAAAACCCTATGGGGCAATTCATCTCTGTCCTGAAGTGTCGCTATGAGTCTGAATCCACTTGATGACAGTGAGTTTGTTGTTGTTGTTGTTGTTGTTTTGATTTACGATGATTAGGTAAGTGGATTTTTCTGAAAAAAAGTACCAAGCAAATCACATGTGTAATTATTCCAAGTGTTTCATATAGTTGGATGACAAGAAAATAGCCTATTACTGCTACCTAAGTCATGTAGCATAATGAGTGGTTACAGGAGAATGGACTCTGGAGGCAGACTGCCTGAGTTTGAATCCCTGCTTTGGCACTTATGAACTGTGTAATGGACCATTTAACCCTTGTGCCTCAGTAGTAAAATAGGGGTAATAATAGCACTTAAATAATAGTGCTGTTTTGAGGATTAAATTAGCAAATTTATAAAGTGGTTAGGCAGAGCCTGGCACATAGGAAGCACTATATAAGCATTTTACCATTTCTTATTCTGATAGTTCAAAATATCAAACATTGAGATAATATTTATTTACCTTCATCTTTAATGTATTTGATGTCTTTGGCACTCGAAGAACATGATTTACAACTCCTTGCTGTTTTAGATCAACAATATAATAAGTATTATTCAGACTGGTTAATATGCTTCAACTAGTTGGTCACATCTTGAGGTATGATTGTGTTATTAATAAGGGACCTACTGGTTAGGTATAATCAAAATGTCAGTGATTTGAACCCACAAGCCAACAGTTTGAACCCACCAGCAGCTCTGTAGAAGAAAGATGTGGTAGAACTTCCATAAATATTTACAGCCTTGGAAACCCGATGGAGCTGTTCTGCTCTGTCCTAAAGGGTCTCTATGAGTTGGAATTGACTTGACAACAATATAGTTTTTTGTTTCTTTTTATTTTATTAATTATAAATTTTGAATTATCTCTTATTTCCATAGCTCAAATGTATCCATTGGAATATTTTTTATTCCTACTGTATATCAAGGGAGCTAAAAGCACTTGACTGCTAACCAGAAGGCTAGTGGTTCAAACCCACCAGCCATTCCTCAGAAGGAAGATGGGTCAATCTACTTCCGCAGTGATACTGCTTTGGAAACCCAAGGAGGGTTCGCTATGAGTCGGTCCGACTCGACAGCACATAACAACAACAACAACAACTGTATATCAATGAAGAAAGGTAAATACAGGTAGGGCCAATCTAGTATGGAACATGATAAGAGCAGCAGCTAACTATATTAACTCTGTTGATGCTCACTTCCATCTGCTCAGCATTCATTCCAGTACACACTGTGGTGTCCTACCACAAGCATCTGCACAGCCTGAAGACAGTTACCATGCACAGGCAGATGAAAGGCTTTATATTCCTCTCATTTTCCTCCTACCCTCAGTGCCCATGCCTTCTTTGTTGTCTTTCCTGATCTGTCTTCTGTCTGACCTTTAAATGTTGGTGTACCACAAGGCTTAGTTCTGGGAACCCTCTTTTTTCCACATCCATTTTCTGCCTAGCTGGTCTCATCCATTCCCAGTGTTTAAGTACCAATGACTGTAAAATCTCTATCCTTATCCCTGAAATAAATAACCCCTAAACTCTAGATTCAAGTCTTTAGTGGCTTCTTAACATCCTCACCTAGATGTTAATAAGGCTAAACAGAATTCATGATGTCCCCTCTCAAGCCTGTTTCTCCTCCATGTTGTCCATCAGAGGAAATGGTGTCACCATCCACTAGCTGTAGCTCAAGCCAAAAACCTAGTAGTTATTCTTGATTCTTCCATTCTTTCACTTTCATGTCTAATTCATCAACAAGTCTTGTTGGCTTTACCTCCAAAACAAAGTCTGAAACTATCCATTTATAGGACTCTCATAGTTATCTAAATAACCAACATTTTTCACCTAGTCAACTCTTAATAGCCTCATATCAGGACTTCCTTCTACAGAACATCCCAAGTATCTTTTAAAAATATTAAGCAAGCCATGTCACTCCTTTACCTGGTTCTTGGTCACACTTAGAATAAAATCCAAATTCCTTACCCTGGCTTATAAGGTTCTATAAGTTCTGACTTTTTCTGTAATTTCTGTATGACTTTCTTGCCTGCAGGGTTTTACCATGTATGTTTCTTCTATTGTTTGCTGAGATTTTTGCATGGTTATCCCCTTCTTATTAGATTCTCAGCTTAAATATATTTTCTTCAGAAAAAAACTTCATAAATCATCACCCTAAAATAGTTCCCAGTCACTAATTTATCACAATACTAACAAATGCTTTTTTATACTTCTTTCTTTTTATCTCCTCTCAGTAGATATCAAGAATAGGAAATTTGCCTTATGAGTAATCCCTAGAGTTTAGGAAAAGCAAATGACACATAAAAGCTGCAATATTTTTTTATTCAATAAAGTAAATGATGGAAATTATAACCATCCCCATTTTGAAGATGATGAAACTGCGTCTTAAACAAATTATGCAACTTGCTCAGGACCATAGAGGCAGAGCTTGATAATCAATGTAACTCCAGAGCTCACATTTTTAACCACTACAATTTCCTCCATATCCTGGTAGTAAGTTAATATACATTTTAAAAGAAAATAACCTTTTTCCAAAAACTGAGTACATCCATTTGCACAAGGTATCTTTTTATTTAAAGACAGTATGTGTAAATAATTTGGAGGTCTAATTCTTAATAGTTCTGCTGTGTGGGTACAATAAGAAGATAAGAAAGCAAACCTGAGTTCTCATCCTCCAAGCATGCTTCATAAAAGGTTTCAACAGTTTCCCCAGAGGATACAACTTTCAGGCCATTTTGCATAGGAAAACTAAAAGACTTAAGATTGCAGTAGAATGTAATTTATTTCATGTGGAAACCACTAAAAGAGTGGTCATGTTCAATAATGTTTTCCTTTATGAAACTGAAATTGTGTTGAACACTAACGTGTGTAATTTGGAATCAGAATCGCAATGGCCCACAGACCAAGGGATATGAATATACATGTTTGTGTGTGTGAATGATTCTCAATAGCATCAAAACATAAATAATCATAAAAATATAGTACCCAATATATATAAGAAAATTCAGCTAAAATTATTCAAGGGACAATATGCTTTTAAAGCATAATCTTCTAAAATTATTTTGATATGTTTCATATTGAGACTCCATCATAATCGGTGACAAATTCCAGCTAAACTTTCTAAGAAACAATATATCTAATCAGCTTAACGAAGGAATTCAGGGAAGGAAAGAAATACTAAATCTCCATAAAGAAGAGGTAAATGTGTTTTTATTCCTTACAATTAATAATAATAATAATAATAAAGAATATTAGCTCTCATTCTAGATTCCAAAGCAATAATTGGCCATTGTAGAAAGACAAGTTATTTATTCAATTTTCTATCTTTTATTCCCCAAATCCTCATTTTCATTGCATAGAGTTCCAGAATATGATAATCAAAAGGAATAGATAAGAATTAACTTAATCTATTTAAATCATGTTCCTGACAAAGAAACTGAGGCCCAGCTAATTGGTGCCAAGGCAGAGATTTGAATCCAGGACCTTTGAATCCAAAATCAATTGTCTTTCAACCTGACCATATAGTCACCACACTAAGAAGAAAGCATAAAATCATATATTTTGTGTACTTTCCCTTATTCTCTTTCCCTTTATGGAAGTGGCATGAAGAGTATTATAAAGTTTGACTTTAAGCCTCTGAAACTAGAACAAAAATCCCTGAGAATTAAAAGTGAGTGTTGATAAGGCAATTTCAATCCACTAGGTGGTTGCACAAGGCAGTGCTCTCACCAAATATCTCTGTTGGTCATTGTCAGAGACAATGTCAGATTGATATAAACTGATAAGTCATTCTGAATGATCTCAAATTCTTATTAATGAAATTTGATCTGATATAGAAATTAACCATCTTTGCTCTGCAGAAAATTAAGTCAAATATTACCATTCAAAAAGATAGATATGCAGAAAGTACTATTTGAAAGTAGAAAAAAGACCTAGCATCAGCAAACTGACTTGGTTCTGATGCAGGAGGATCAGAAAAGCTCTACAGTCTGATTGACAGGAACACTAGGAAGAATGACAAAGGAGGTGAGGAGGCACAATGTTTCTTATGTATAATTTCTGCATGGCTGTCTCACATACCTGTCAAAAAATTATATATATATCATTTGTGTACTGAAGCTATTTCTACCATCTTCACTCTAAGGAAATGTGAGAATTTGGGTAAAAGATTATTTTCAAATAATGCACATCTTAATATACTTAAATTCACTTAGTTAACTTGCAGGTTTGTTATTATATAATTTTATATATATTTTTTAGAATTGTATTAGCTTTGTTTTCTTAGGTTTGGAAATTAATATTATTCAATTAAATGGCATCTACTTGAGCTTATAAGAAAGTTAGAGATTGATGAGATGATACAAGGGTTGGATATAGGCTATCCAAGATTTGTTTCACTAAAAGAGCAAAAAAATGAATTCTAAATTCTAAACAAACATTTATCGAGTCCCTAGTATGTGACAAGAAAGAAAGAAAAGATCAAAAGGGATGTCAGGAGAGACTCTGAACTTTGCTTTTGAATGTAGAGTAGCTAAAATGAATAGAAGAAATGATGATGTAAAAGAGGCAAATAAAAGATATCAAAGGGCAGCTCAAGAAGACAAAGTATTATAGTGATATGTGCAAAGACTTGGAGTTAGAAAACCGAAAGGGAAGAATAAGCTCAGTGTTTCTCTGGGTGAAAGAACTGAAGAAAATTTCAAGTCTTGAGTTGCATTACTGAAGGATTCATAGGCAAAATATTGAACAATGCAGGAAGGATCAAAAGAAAATGGAAGGAATACACAGAGTCACTGTATCAAAATAACTGATGGTAGATGTTCAACCATTTCAGGAGGGAGCATATATGATCAAGAATTGACAGTATTCAAGGAAGTCCAAGCTTTTGAAAGCACTGGTGAAAAACAAGCCTCCAGGAATTGACAGAATAGCAATTGAGATGTTGCAACAAACAGATTCAATATTGGAAGAGTTCACTCTTTTATGGCAAGAAATTTGGAAGACAGCTACCTGGCCAACTGACTGAAAGAGGTCTACATTCATTCCCATTCAAAGAAAAGTTATCCAACAGAATAAGGAAATTATTGAATAATATCACATGCAAGTAATATTTTACTGAAGATAATTTAAAAATTGTTGCAGCTGTATATCAACAGAAATGCAAGTTGGATTCAAAGGAAGAGATAAAATGGGGAAATCATTGCTGACATCAGATGGATCTTGGCTGAAAGCAGAGATAACCAGAAAGATATTTACCTGTGGTTTATTGACTATTCAAAACCATTTATTGTGTGGATCATAACAAATTATGGACAAGATTGTGGTGAATGGGGATTCTGGAACACTTAATTGTGCTCTTTTAAAACCTGTATATAGACCAAGAGACAGTTGTTCAAACAGAAAAAGGGGATACTCCATGGTTTAAAATCAAGAAAGGTGTGGATCACGTTTGTATCCTTTCAGCATACTTATTCAGACTGTTTACTTAGCAAATAATCCAAGAAGCTGGACTATATGAAGAAGAATGTGGCACCAGCATTTGAGGGAGACTTATTAACAACTTGTGATATCAGATGACAAAAACTTGCTTGCTGAAAGCAAAGTGGGCTCAAAGAATTTATTGATGAAGATCAAAGCTTTCAGTATGGATTACACCTCAAAAGGAAGAAAACAAAAATACTCACAACTGGACCAATGAGCAACATCATGATAAACAAAACAAAACAAACAAACAAACAAACAAAATAAAACATTGAAGTTATCAGGGATTTCATTTCACTTGGACCCACAATCAACACCATGGAAACTGCAGTCAAGAAATCAAATGGCATGTTGCATTTGGGCAGATCTACTGCAACAGACCTCTTTAAAGTGTTAAAAAGCAAAGATGTCACTTTGAGGACTAAGGGCGCTTGACCCAAGGTTTGGTATTTTCAGTAACCTCATATGCATGCAAAAGCCAGACAATGAATATGGAAAACTGAAGAATCAATGCCCTTCAATTATAGTGTTGGCAAAGAATGCTGACTATACCATAGACTACTAGAAGAGTAAACAAATCTGTCTGGAAGGTGGTACAACCATAATGTTTCTTAGAGGTGAGTGTGGGAAAACTCCATCTCATGTACTTTGGACATGTTATCAGGAGGGACCAGTCCATGGAGAAGGACATCATGCTTAATAAAGTAGCTGGTCAGTGAAAAAGAGGAAGACTCTCCATGAGATGGAATGACACAGGGACTGCAACAATAGGCTTCAACATAATAATGATCGTGAGGATGATCAGGACAGAGCAGTATTTCATTGTATTGTCCATGAGGTTGTTGTGAGTCAGAACCAACTCAATTGCACCTAACAACAACAACACTACGTGAAAAGTAGTAGAAGTTCGAATATAGAACAGTATCTTCAAGTTTTACAATCTGTTTATGATGATTAAATATATTATAGGAGAAGATATGAAAGCCTTAAGTGAAATGAGAAAGAGACAATCCACTGAGCACTAAAGAGGAAGCCATTCATTTTAATTAGAGAGGAAACCAAGGGAGACTTCATGTAGTACATGACATGTGTTTTGAGAATTAAGAAAGAAGGAAGATTTAAACAGATGTGGAGAGGAAAGTACAGAGAAAAAACTAAATGTGTTGTGTGCTTTTGTGCTAGATACAGTATTGGAGACCTAACCTAAATTATCTGAATTAATCTCCCAATAATAGCACTGTGTGAGTTTCCATTATTGTTCTCATTTTTTCACTCTTATGTCTATATCCTTTGCCTTGTGACACTGCAATTACTCCTATTAGGCGTAGAGTATATTTCCCCATCTCACTGATGTACCTTGCTTTGGCTAAGGTAGACTTCATGCAAGCAAAGGCTTGGATTATGCTTACACAGTTGGACTTTCTTTCTTGTACTTCTGCCAGCTTCATGAAGGGGGGAAAAATCCCATTGCCTACTTACCCACAAAAAGATGAGACCCATGGAGGAGTCTTATACTCTAGGCCATGGAGCCAAGCCCAGCCAACATACAGATGCATGAGAAATAAATTTTTATGTCACTGAGCCTTTATGGTTGGTTGTTACATAGCATTATTGTGCCAGGAGCTGATCGATACATCTTTGCAAATTTGGCAGCATAGCTGGTGAACTTAAACCTTCAATCTTTTGGTTAGCATCTGAGTGCTTTAACCACTGTGCCACAAGGGTTTCAGGAACTGAGACCCAGAAGGGAAAAGTGGTTTGCCCAGCATTACATACCCAATAAGGGGAAGAGCCCAGTTTAGAATTCTGATTTGTCATTGATCATAGTCTACATTATTTCTATCACATTGACCATCAAGAGAAGGGACATTGCAAGGTTGAGGCAGTTGAATGAAAAAAATCATGGAGGCAAGAAGGAAAAAGGTCAGAAGGAGAAGGCTTTCTTGATGAAATTGTCTGAGGTGGTCTACTTCATCAGATTAGGAAGGTAACTGTGTCTAAATTTAGGACAGTTAGAGATATTAGGTTTAAGAATTCCAACTTCATTCCAAGGATTTAAGAAGTCACCAAACATTTTAAATATGGAAGCAACCTATTGAAGTAAGACAACTGAGGAAGTGCCATTTTGTATAAACTTTTAGAAGGATTACTCACAGGCTTTTTCAGTAATCTAGGTAACAAAAGAACAATTATTTCTTATGTTTGAGCCAGCCTTAATTGTATTTATCCTAACAGACACTCTCTATAGAATTGAAGTGTTCAGTTTTATTTAAAACCCATCTTCTAGACTGGCCTAAATGTAAAGTTGCTCTGTGAGTTTTAACTTTCAATTTATTTCAACATATTTTTCATCTAATATTTATTAATTCATTACCTATGTATCCAGACACATCCAGCAATTTGTATGTGACTAAAAGAAGTTTTATTGGCAGCTGGAAGATGAATCACAATGAATAATATATCTACTGGCTTTAGCCTAAAATGCTAACTAAAGGAGGAAATGTCTATGATATGACAATTTTATCACCCAAAACAGCAAATTATTCATCATGAATTTTCAGCGCACTGATTGCTTGAAGATGTTTTCCAAGCAATCTATACTTAATAGTCTTACAAACAAACAAACAAACTCACTGTCATTGAGTCGTTTCTGACTCATAGTGACCCCTCCTTGGATTTCCTAGGCGGTATTTCTACAGAAGTAAATTGCTCAATCTTCCTTCCGAGGAGCCTTCTGGGTAGCAGTCAAATGCCTCCACTTAAGAAGCTTAAAAAAAACATATAACTTACTTTACCTGTTTCCTTGGGGAAGTACTTATTTACTCAAAGCATAACTGTAGATGATATATCAGTTGAATCTAGATACAATTAAATCTACAATTTAGTCTAGTGATCATTTAGCTATATGTTGCTGTTGTTGTTAAGTGCCATCATCGTAGCATATAAATTATGTGGCAATCATTTTTTATCACTATTTATATTTCTTAAACAAAGATAAGGAGAATAAACAAATAAATAAATGAAATATATGCTAAAACTGAACTTACTTTTTCTGTGACAAACCCATGTTCTCATCAGAGGATTGTATTCTTTATTTTATAATTTTCTGGAAAATTTACTAAGCAACAAAACTTTTTCTAGCAATTTTTCTTAGAAATTCTAGTATTAAGAATGACTCTTTCAGGCTACTTTCTGGTAAATTAAATTCCTCAGTGAGGATTCCTCATCCAAGCAACCATGATCTGTGCTGAACAACAACCCAGACTCTATGAACTATAGGATCTGCACGGGATGTTTAACTACTCACATCAGTCTATGAGACACAGACAGCTTCTATTTCTGGGGAACAAGCAGGACATCATTGGACGTGAGGAGATGGGTGTCCTGCACCACTAGGTGGAAGGCTAAAAGACACTCACCCACTGGCCAGCCTCTTTGTCTGCCTTGTAGTCTTACCTCTGACATTTCAATGCATTACATTGTTCCATTACTAGAAGGCCTTGTGGTGCAGTGGTTAAAGCATTCAGTTGCTAATCTAAAGGCTGGTAGCTTAAACCTACCAGCCACTCAGTGGGAGAAAGATGAAGCGTCTGCTTCCATAAAGATTTACAGCCTTGAAAAGACTATTGGGCAGTTCCACTCTGTCTACAGGGTCACTATGAGTCAGAATTGACTGGGTAACAGTGGGTTTAAT
>NW_006921745.1:3877177-3892871 GCF_000298275.1 Orycteropus afer afer | reverse complement strand
TCCCCTTTCTCCTGCTCTTCTGCCCTGCTGCTTTGGGCATCCCTGAGTTGTCCCTGGGGCTAACTGCTCCTCTGTCCTGGTTCCTAGCTTTTATCCTCTTTCTCCTGCTCTTCAGGCCAGTATACTCTTCTGGAGTATGTGCTTAGGAAAATCAATTACAGGCAATCCTGGGTTAAGAACCAGATCTGTTCCTAACTGTGTCTTTACATGGTTAAGTGGGTTTTGTCAGTGAGTTCATATAGTTCTTATTTAATGAGAGAAGGGGCTCAAAGTCTTCTCAGTGATTTAAAAGCTGCATATGCAACAAGTGAAGGTGATTGTGATGAAGAATTTGCTGTGAGTAGGGGTTGGTTCAATTGGTTCAAGTTGAGGGCAAATTTACATAAAATTAAAGGGAAAATAGGAGTTGCCCATAAATTGTAAATTAGGGATTGCCTCCTATACTCCCTCCTGCTCTGTCCATCACTCTGCTCCTTCTTCTTGCTCCAGCTAGCTTCTGCTAATTCAGTTCTTCCAGAAGGTCAAAAGGCATGAAGGCACGACCCCCAATTCACTATTTACTTAACCTCCCTGCTTTCCAGCAACCCACGCAAAAAAACAAAAAACCCAAAGCAAACCCACTGCCATAGAGTCTATTGAGTCTATTCTGACTCATAGTGACCCCGATTGGGTTTCTGAGGCAGTAGATCTTTACAGAAGTAGATTCCCCAGTCATGCTTCTGCAGAGTGGCTGGTGGATTTGAACCTCCAACCATCTGGTTAGCAGTCACTGGTGATTTTCAGCTACTTTTGCCTGGATTAAGGAGCTCTAGTAGCACAGTGCAAAAGTAGCTGAAAATCACCAGTGACTCTGGTCAGGTTTACTACCTCTCCAGGATCTTTCCCCACCTCCCCAAATCTCCATTTCCTTATTACATTGTTGGTCATCTTAAGATATGAGGGAAACGAAAATGTAATCCTCTCTCTGCAAAGGGTTAGGCACTCCTAAGTTAGTAAATAGTTATACCTTAAGAGTGTATGTGAATGTTAAACAAAAGGCACATGAAAGGTATTCAATATAGCGGCCTACTAATAAATTGGAGTTTAGAAAGTAAATAAAAAGTGTAGCATTCCCTAAGGTTTTTAAATGATTACTTTTAAAAATTAACATCTTTGTTTTTCAAAGAAAAGGGGTATTTTACAATCTATTATTAATTATTTATTATTATTTGAAAAAAAAGGTGTTGCATGAACAGCAGCAGAATTATATTCCCAAATCCCCACACGACCATCAGGACTTCTAGCACCCTTACCCACTTTTCTCACAGCATGAGTATGTATACACATGAACAAACACACAAATACACACCCCATGGAAAAAGAGTGAGAGAAAGACAGACAAACCCTGGATAATTTCCTGATGATCATACAGAGGAAAAAGACAAACTCATTGACGATGTCAGTTCTGACTCATAGTGACCCTTCTTTTGGACAGAGTAGAGCTGCCCAATAGGGTTTCCAAGGCTGTAAATCTTCACTGAAGCAGACTGCCTCATTTTTCATCCTCAGAGCAGCTGGTGGGTTTGAAATACTGCCCTCTTGGTTAGCAGCCAAATACTTTAACCACTATGCCACCAGCGCTCTTTTGTACAGCAAAGATACTTATCAATCATTCTAACAATTATTAAATTTAAAACACAGAAAATAAATTGTACCATATATACTTTCATTAAACTATTCTACTTCCGTAGTGATACTGGCTCGGAAACCCAAGGAGCGGTCGCTATGAATCGGGTCCGACTCGACGGCACATAACAACAACAACAACAAACTATTAGCATAGTGCCTAAAGCATTTCACTGCTAACCAGAAGGCTGGTGGTTCAAATCCACCAGCCACTCCTTAGAAGGAAGTTTGGACAATCTGCTTCTATAGTGATACCGCCTCGGAAACCCAAGGAGGGGTCGCTATGAGTCCAGGCCGACTTGATGGCACATAACAATAACAACAACAACAATTCTGATAAAAACTAGAAGGCTCTTTATGTAATTGAGTTTACACAAAGTCAGAATTTTTAGTCAGTGGTTATAATGCTCAATACTCAAAATACTGTATTTTGTTTTAAATTTAAAAACGAAATGTTTTTCATTTCTTAGATGACACTCAACATTAAAAATAGTTTCATGACATAGTTCAAATTTCCTTTCAGAAAGCAAAAGATGAAAAGGCTTCACCTGCAGCTCTAAAAACAAAACTACTTAATATGCCAAGTTCCTTCCCCCACCAAAATATAAAGGAGCATTTGCATACAGCAGAAATAGGAAACTCGTCTCGTTCATGAGCATGTTATAGTGCCTCCTGACAGCCTCACACACTGCCTCTTCAACATCATACTATTACAATTACACTTTTTTTTTTACCCACTTCACCTGTTAAGACAGCTGCATTGCTATCTTACCTAGAGCTGCAGTATTAAATTTAACTAGATTTTCCAAACATAGATGGATTTTCTGCAAGTCAGAAACTGAATCACTAACATTGTATTGTTCCCAGTCACAAAAGAAAGGGAAAAGGGCTGGGGCAGGGGGAGTGAATTTTAAAGAAACAAATAATCCCTACCCATGAAAGCCTGATCCTCAGAACCAATGGCAGGAAGAATTAAAGACTGGCT
The DNA here is from genome assembly GCF_000298275.1 of Orycteropus afer afer. Classification (NCBI taxonomy): domain Eukaryota; kingdom Metazoa; phylum Chordata; class Mammalia; order Tubulidentata; family Orycteropodidae; genus Orycteropus; species Orycteropus afer. The sequence goes on along the minus strand of NW_006921745.1, from coordinate 3,890,221 downwards.
AGAACACAGTATGGGGTCCTGGGCCAATGAAATTGAAATGGTCTTTTTCAGAAAAGCTGAAACCTCCTCACACCCCTGTGATTAGCCAACCAGTTCTGCTCCACATTGCAAGGGTAATGAAGCAAGGTCTTTTATTTTGCCAGCAAACTATCAAAAAACAAAATAAAGATCAAGCTTAAAAAGATTATCTTTAATTTAGCAAACACCATAGAGACATGTCTCGAGACAACTGTGACAACTGTGACCACACATAAAAATTTCTTCTATTTGGAACATGAAGATAGAGTAAAAGGGAAATAATTTCAAAATTACATGACTCTTATTATCTGCCTTTATTACTTTGGAAAAACTCTAAGCAGATTGAAGGAAAACTCTCTCATATGATCACAGAGTCCATCTTTCAGAAAGAATAATAATTACATGATTATGTAATGTTGAGAGAGCTGAATTATGAAAGTGAGTTTTCATAGCAACAGAGCAAATAGAAAATCAGAGTGTAATAGATTTTTGGTGCTTGGATGATTTGAGAAAGTTTCACGTTACTGTCCTCTCAAATTGACATTTCATCTGAATTGGTTAATTACCATTTTTCTGTTTCAGTGGCAAGAAGGTCTTGAATGATGCACTTGCAGTTGGATAGTCATTACATGAATCTCGAGTTGTGTAATTTCCATGTTTTCTCACCTCCTGTTTATGTTTGTTGACTTAAAAACTACAACAAAAATAGTTCTTTTTAGCTCACAGACCATAAATAAGCCTGACTTTAGAGTCTGTAAAAACTAGTAATCCCAGCCTGGGATCTCCCAGGGCTCAAAAGGTTTGACCATGTCTGAGCATATGGGACAATTAGAGCAGCCTTTTCTCCAGGGGTTCTCTGCATTGCAGTGGCAGCTTTACAAATGAACAGGATATTATTAGCCTGTACTTAGGTTGGAAGGATGTGAGGCCAGCTACAAAGTATACAATCACTTATCAGCCCCAAAGGAATCTTTAGTCCTAGTTCTAGATGACCTGGCTCTGATTTGGGAATATAATTCTGCTGCTGTTCAGGTAACACTTATTTTTTTATTTTTTATCTTTTTTAAATCAATGTCAATGGTGGTGTAGTGTCTAAGGCATTTGACTGCTAACTAGAGGGTTGGTGGTTCAAACCAGCCAGCAACTCCATGGAAGGAAGACTGGGCAACATACTTCTGTAAAGATTTACCACCTCTAAAACCCAAAGGGAATTGCTATGAGTCTGATTTGACTGGATGGCAGTTTGTTTTTACTTTAATGTCAAAGGTTTTATAAATAAGATTTTAAAATAATTGAAGAGGTGCCTTCAAATCTAAAAATTTTCAAACCACATTAGATTTTTAACATTGCTTAAAATTTGCTTTGAGCTATGCTTTACCTTTACCCATGTCTATAGTGAGGGGTTTTGGAGGGCTCCACATAATCTATATGATGTAACTTGGAAAATTCATAGAGTATCAGGCCATGGGGCAAAATTTCCAAAATAATATCCACCCTGCATCTCCACTGATAACTCTAAATTCACCAATAAAGAAGAAAGAGATTTCAGAATGGCAAAAAATCTGGATGCAAATCCTGGTTCAGCCAATTATGTTATGAGATTTTTATGCCAGTCCCTCTAATATTCTATGTACTAATGATAAATGGGAATAATCATACCTATCCAGGAAATTGTACAATAGAGATATAAATTAGAATAAGCCTGTAGCAAGCTCTCTGGACATTGGTAATTCAAAAGAAATGAGTACTTTTTTTTAACTCTTCTTATCACTCCCATCCTAATGATTTTGGGTTTTTTTGCTCTTGGATTTGTTTTGTTTTGTTTTTCAGTTATTGTCAAATACATTCCAATTTGGGGTTACCCTATGTGTGTCAGAGTACAATTAATCTTTGAGTTTTCAGTGGCTGATTTTTTAGAAGTGGATAAACAGTTCTTTCTTTCTGGGTGGACTGGAACGACCAATCTTTCTGTTAGCAGCCAAGCATTTGCACTCTCAGGAACTCCCACTTTAAAGTACATGCACACATTTCAACACAAACACTCAGGCACACACATATGTATACATTTCTTTTAGCCTCTCCTGTAGTTCCCTTTAGAGATAACATTGATTACTCAAGCCTATCATCTTTTTCTTCTCTTTTTCTCTCCTTTTCTTTTCTTGATGAACAACTAACAATAAGACTTTGGAAATCACAATTGGAAAAACCCAACCACTATTGGATACCCTCTTAATATACTAGTTACATTATTGAATGTAAACAGGAAGAGTAAGAACTTCTACCAAATTCCCATTTCTATTGTCCAGCAAGCAAACATTTCTAGGCTGAGCCATTAATCCCTCTATTGTATTCTCTTCCCAACAGTCCGAGTGAGATGAGAAATAAAGAGAGAGAAAGAGAGGGAGGGAAAAAAAATAAAAACTGTTGAGAGATTAGGAGATACCAACTATTCAAACACACACAAAGTCTGGCTGCCCAAGAAACAAGGAAGGTTGTCCTTTCTTGTTAAAATCTATTTTAATTAGTATAAGGTCTGAAGGCATCAAAATAATGTTTATCGTATTGCTTGTATACTAGAGGTGTGGTAAAATAGTCAAAACAAGATTGACTCTATTTGACAGCAGCTTGTCTAAATGTCCCAAAAATGGCTACTTATTTCAAAAAGTGTAGGTATGCAGGGCATTCAACATCTATCATGAAATGCATGATAAGGGGCCAGAAGAATGAGGGCCAGTTACCACTTTCAATATCTATTTTATCACTTTTTAGATGTGCTCTAATGTCACATGAAAAAAAGCAAGCATTGCTGTGTGGCTTTTTACTAAGGTCATAGAACAAAATCCACTTCAGCTGCTGTATTCCTTAGGTTTTTTTTTTTTTTTTTTAAATAATGCACACTAATTTTTATGTGTCACTAGCATTCAACCACATAATTTCCCTTATTGAAAATCATTCCCAGTAAAGAAGTATAGTCATGAAACACAAAGGGATGTATGTTCAACTAATTTATGTGACTCTAACCTGGGTAATATTAAAAAAAAATAAAACCCTTCCAATTTTAACAAAATTGAACCAAACTTGAAAAGATACATGTGAAGTTTGCCTGAATTTATTAGAGTCTTTCATTATTATTGTTATTTTAAAGAGTTCTCTTCTCTAGTTTCACTAAACCCCTGACATGAAAAAGTGAGTGTTTCATACAGATGGAAGAGGTCTGGGCAGCACTTAAGAAGCTGGATAATGGTGGCTTAGCCAGGTCCAAAGTGATTCCTATTAGAATGAAAAATAAATAGACTAAGCACCAAACTCAAAACGATTCTCTTACTGAGATAAACTGTAAGTGCTCTACAGAAAGTGAAAACAGCTCTCTGGGGAATACTGAGGGTTTGGACAAAAGAACAATGCAACTGTTTCTGTAAGTCAAGTGGAAATACTTCAAGGGGGAAAGTTGGAAGAGTTATGAGAAATGGGAAAAAGAGCTGCCAGAGGGTGGAGCTGAAGATATGGCCCCCATTTAATTCATTGACCTTGCAGACAAACACCAGTCAATTCTGAAAAGGAAACAAAACCTCATCTGTAAAAAGACTTCATTTTACCAGCGAGGCTAAAGATTATTTTAATGTCTTTGGAAATACATACACCAATACCTAGTCTTTAGAATTAATAACCTCTTTCGATGCTTCAAGAAAAATGAGCTTCTTAAACATGACTAATAGTTTTTGTACCCTACATTTGCAAAACCAGTATGATATAATGGTTAACTTTGGTGTTTCTAACTTCTTCAACAGCACTGAAAATTACTCCTGGAGAACTGCAGAATGAAAATGAAAAATGCCTTATTCCTCTTTTCCCTCAATATAAAAAAGCTGAAGTGGACTTCAAAAAGATTCTCTGGAAGTTGTAATTATGCTGTAGAAAGAGACTCCAATAAATCAAAGATGGTTGTCTATTCTGATCAAGAATCCAGGAAGAAAACTTGAGACCTACTTCAGAGAAATCTGACCAACTTTCTTAACCTGGAGAGAACAAACAAGAGTCAGTTTGAATTTCCAACCTGGTACTAAACCTGGACATAATTTAAGAAAAGATAAAAATGATTTTATGCTTTTTCTCAATATTAACTAGAATACACTTGGTAGGAAATTCTTTCTACTTGGGAGATAGTAGTGTGGCATCGTCTTAGACAGAATGCAGAAACCAATCAGCAGTGAGAATCTGAGGAGAAGAGCATTTGAGGCCTCTACTTTTAGAAATGATTGAGTATCTAGATATTTCGGTGGGAAACGTTTTATCCATTAGGGAAAATGCCGAGTCAGCTCAACTTTGTCTATTTCTCCAGAGAGACGTAAGAATACTGGCAGTATAAGAAATAATAAGGGAAAAAAAAAAAAAATCAAGAACTAATGAGAGAGTAGGTAAAAGCAGCAGAATTAAAGCAAAATGTGTCCAAAAGATAGAAACAAGGGCCAAATCGAATATGCTTAATAAACCTTGGATTTCTGAATCTTGTTAAAAGCCATTTTAACTTTAATTTTTTCCCTAAAGGAGGTTCAGTCAATAACTTGTAAAAACCTGAAACTTGAACTACTCTTCTGTGAGTAATTACTGAAGCAATAACTATTTTAGGAATTTACATGTGTGACAATGAGCAAAACAAATATTTATTGCATCTTTACTATGAATTTGATTTTTTTACATGCTACTTAATATGTAATAAACTTTACTTTTTGAAAATTCTGTGAAAAGGTCTCACTGAATGTTTGTTACCTGTCACCAGTCCAGTATTGAGCAGACAAAGTATGAGTACATCTCAGATGGGCAGGACTTTATCACCAGCATGGTATGTTTTCCTATTGCTTGTATTATCCATTTTTGTCAAGTAAATACAAATGAAGTCTCTGGCTTGGCTACTCAAGGTCTTTCTTCCTTCCTCACTCTCTTGAGGTAGTCAAGATAGTTTGTCTCGTCAAGTTGAGAATTATCTTCTGACTGCTGCTGCTTCTAAATTTGTTTTCTTAACATGAAAATTCCTTTTCATTAGACTCACTATCAGGTAAGCTAAGAGCTATTTCTAAGCCTGCTTTTCAGGAAGTAAAATATAAATAAGGGGAGCTGATCAGTTAGGAAATATGTTTGTGGACAATAAATTAATATTCTTATTTCAAAGGTAAATTTTAGGCTATAACATATAAACGAACATGTGTAAGTCTACATTTATCCAACATCAGAAAAGGAGTGTTAGACTTGACTGACTTTTCTTATAAAGTTGATTTTGTACATTAATGGTCCAAATTTCTAACTGTTAGAATTACGTCAGAGCAACTGAATCCTAAAGGTTTCTGTTTTAATAATCAGAGTGGAATGTATAGGAATTAACCATTTCTAGTTAACTGACTCTACACAGTATGAGAGTGTGATGTTGCAGTTTTTGAGTACTTCCTTTAGCATTATTAAAAGGTCAGCTATCATCCCTTGCTGCATCCAGTCAACCTTTATCTAGCAATATCCATTTCCTTACTTCTTGCTTCCAAGCCTTGGTGAATTAAGAAACTTGACGCCAAGTCTATTCTATTACAATCTAAATACACACACGTAGATCAGAATAATAGCCTGAGACAAACTCTAAAGAGTAATGACCAAGGGTTTTGACTTACCTCTGCTTTTAGACATTCAAACACTTTCATTACTTTGTGTGTGTGAGTGTGTGTGTACTAGAAACATGGGTAAAAGACTTAGTTCAAGTCATAAACGACCTGCCCCTCCCTAAGGAGTTTTTTATAACTGAAATGACTCTAAAACTGGAACTTATTTCATAAAAATATATATATATATATATATCTACAGCCCCCCCCCCAGGATTTTAATCCGTATCTTCCAAATTACCGCTATCACCAAAAGATATAGAACCCAGGAATACATTTTTAGCTGCAAAAAATATATATGTTAGTGTTATTAAGCCTGTGGAAAGGAGTATGAAGCCATGTTTTGAGATGCAGCATTTCTAGTCTTCATTTAGGACTGACATAGACATTGGTCTTTGCCCATTTCTTCCTATAACTGACCTGCATGCTAGCATGAAGGATGTCTTGTTTTTACAGTTCAAGTCTGTGGCCATAAAGCCAAGTAGGAAACAGACAGCTCACATGAGTGCTATATTCTAAACTATAAAGCCAACTGGTCCGACACCTGAGATGTATAGATGATCACAACACAAGAAATGGCTATTGTAAATGATTCTGCAAAAATGCTCCAAATTACAGTTGGAAAACATGGATCTGCTTTGACATATGTAACTAAGCAATGGACTCAGGCAATTACTTAATCTTTCTCCCTCCATGCTCTTATTAAAACAATAGAGACAACAACAAGTAAAGAGTTGCCAATGTCAGCGAATTATAATCCTCAGGTCAAATGTATCTTGCCATTTGTTTAGTAAATAAAGTTTTATTGGAACACAGACATGCCATTCATTTTTATTATCTTCGTCTGCTTTCAATGGCAGAGTTGAATAGTTGCAACTGAAAATGTATGGCCCCTAAAACTGAAAATATTTACTCTCTGGCCCTTTACAGAAAAAACAGGCTGCCTACCACTGTTTTATACATGACTACAAGGCTGTCAGGAAGATAAAATGTCATAATAATAATAAAAAAAAAGAACTGAAAGCAATTTCAATTGTATTTTTAAGCTTTTTTTTTTTAATCTTGAATCCTATTCTTTCACTCCTGCTAACCCTATCCTTTTGACTATTGAAGAACAAAAAGGGAGTGAGAGAAAGAAGAAAAGGAAAGAAAAAAGAGACGGAGAGAATTAGTGCCTTAGATTTAAACTTTAGCTGATACTGATAGTGCTTACCAAGTTTTCAGGTACTGTTGTAGGTTTGTTACATGTCACCTCATTTAATCATTGGAATTATTCTATAAATTAGTTACAATTATTGTGTCTATTTTACAGATGAGGAAATTGAAACCCAGAGCTCAGTAATTTCCTAAGTACATACTGCTAGATAGAAAAACAAGGTATAAAGTAAAGTTTTCAAATCTTGAAAGTTTATAACCATTAGGTTCTCTTGCCCCTACATCTCTGGAAAGTACAGTTAGATATGATTACTTTAATTAATTCCATCATCATAAGCATTATTTTAATGTAGGATTAAAAATTCATAATTGAATATTTGCTCTAAGTGTGTACTGCTAAAATAAAATGATAGGCAAGATTCATTTTTCTCATCTCCTTTGGGTCATGACTTGTTCAAAAAAATAGTTAATCTTGGTGCCAGTGGTGGGTGAGACTCCTGAAGGGTGAAAATTATACATTACAGGAAAGGTCTTACTTACACTGAGAGCTACAATAAAAAACAAACATCAAAACAGCGTGGATGTTTAATTATGCTTGATTCTGCAATGCCACAATTTCCACACAAAGAGGAGTAAGTAAAGAAATTTTTTAAAATCTGGAATTCTAGTCTTTCACTCCTGCCAACCCTATCAATTTGACCATTAAAGAGACAGAAAGAGGAAAAGGGGAAGGGGAAAAAAATATGAGGGAGAGAGAGAGAGAGAGAGAGAATTAGTGCCTTGGATCTAAACTTTAACGCCTAGATTTTGTATCCTATTTTATGAACTATATGTAGAATACTGTTTATTTGTTCACAAAATTTCAGGCAAACAGTTTTCCACAGCAGCCTTAAATAAGAAAAAAATTAGAATAAGAACTGAATTGAATGTGACCTTTCAGCAATTGTGCCCTGTAGTTTTGGCTCTGCTTGCTTTCTGCCAACGTGAAGAGATAATCTATGATGAACTCTGAAGACAACTGCAGGGACAGTGATGAAGTCAATTCAGGAGCAATAAAGCAGAGCAAAAGAGAGAAGCCTCATCTGCCCAACAAGGTTTTATATAATTTGAAAAGAACTGAATATATGGAATAGGCTTTTTGGGAAATATTTTATAAATCAGTACTCACCAAACAGGTTCAAATAATGATAAAGAGGTTGTTTCACTGATAGAGGGAAAAAAAGTTTCCTAAGTTTCTAAATTCATAAAATAAGTAATAATTCCCTCCATTAATGAAAGTTTTGTAGTGAGAGGCTACAAGAGCTAGTTCTCATTTAACAAAGTAAAGACCATAGAGAAAGCATTTAATATTTTTTAAAAGAAAATGGAATAGAATTTGCTTAAAACAATCATAAGCTGTCACTTCCCTCACTTGAATTTTTTCCCTCTTTTTAATCATGAGATATAAGATAGAGAATAAAGAAAAGTCACTTTATTTAAAAACTTTATTTCAACCAGGGTGCTTCTGTTCTCTATTATCTATCTATTTATCGATCTATCTATCTATGGAGACACGAGCATACTCAATCTAATGAGGTCAAAAAAAAAAGTTACATATTTGAAACAAAACATTTAGAATCATTAAGATTTGAGGTTTTTTTTAAATTAACTTCACAAAACCCTAACACTACATTAAAAAAAAAAAAGCTACAGATAAATTTATAATTGAAAGCATTAGACAAAAAAAAATTTGTTACTTTGCAACACATTTTTATTCTAAGTTATTTCTGCTGATTTGGCTTAAATATTCCACAAATGTGACTAGAAAGAGCATTTCTTTATCTCATCTCCTTAACAAAATGGATCATCCAGTCTGTAACCTTCTATCAGGGCCTAAGGAGGCCAACAAAAACTACAAGTCTAATGGGAAATTAATTAAAAGGCAAGGAACTCAGAAAGAGAAGAAATGGTTGGCACCTACAAAATCAGGCCTGGGGACTTGGACCTATTAAAACCAAATTATTCATTCAATGAAGATTCACTACATGTGCATTTTATGCTTTAGTTCCTTGCTAGTCACTGCAGAGCATTAAAAATAAAAGCAAAACAAAAAGTTCTGGTTTCTGGCAGTTCATCACATTACTGGGAGGGGGTAAGAACCTGGCAGCCTTGCATTAATTGGTTCAAATGACCAATGCCATAAGAATCCAGAGGAGGTCTTTGTGTGTGATCTCAGACAGGCCAGGAAGAGCCTGTACAGCCTGTGGCATTGGGTTAGAGACAAACAGGATCTAAATACTTGCCATCTTAGTTTGGGTTTGAGACAAGAAGCCAGGTAATCTCAGGAAACAATGGTCAGTAGTGGAGAAGTGAGGAAGGGAAAGGAAAGGGACAAAAAGTGGACTAGTCACCAACTGGAATAACTGGAGCCTGATCTCCATGAGAAATCGGCTTCAGAACTCTCCTACTGGAGAAGCAAGGGAGTTGGTATGTTTACATAGTTGGAAACAGGCATCATAAGCCAAGAGACAAAGCAGACCAAATGCCTAGACTAAGGACTAGGCTCTACATTCAATAAGGATAAGATAGCATCTGAGGGGGACAGTGGGGACTTCAGCCTGTCATTTAGTTCAATGCATTAAAGAAAACTTATCCTAGCCTTAACTCAGGTAGACTAGTGCTCGTAGAAATGTTAAAAAAAGAAAAAAAAAAAAAGTCTACTACTCCAAAACCCTGATCTTCAGATGAGAAAAATGAGATTCAAAGACACTAATATGTCATATAGCTACCATAGAGCACATCAAGGGAAAAAATTCAAGCCTTTTGCCTCTTAGCCTAAAGTTCTTTTTATTTAACCTTATCTAAACCTAACATTTGTTTGTAGGGACTTTAAAAAATTGTAGATTTGGATTACCTGTTAGCAATGAAATTTATTTTTTATTTTCTGTAATCATAGTAAATGTTCTTGTTTTGAAACTTTTAATTTCTGAATTTAGTTCTCACAATCCCAACCTTTCCCATCCCATTTGTTTTATGTTCATCGCAAGATTTTACTGCATAGCCCTTCCCAGACAGTAATCCACTGGTTGGAAGCACCTGTATGTGAGGCAATATGAACCCCAAACTGTTCACTTTAGTATTGCCTATAATAGGAAAAAATTGAGAACAACTACAATTGCCTATTAATAGGAAAATAAATAAATGAATGTGGCATATATTAAACAAACAAACAAAAACCCACTGCCACTGAGTTGATTATGACTCATTGGTTTTCCAAGGTTGTAAATCTTTAAAGAGGCAGACCACCCCATCTTTCCTCCATGGAGTGGCTGGTGGGTTCAAACCACTGAAATTTTGGTTAGCAGCCAAACACCTTAACCACTATACCACCAGAACTCCTATGGCATATGTAGAAGACAAAATTAAATAAAGAAGCTATAAATGAATTTCATTGAGATTACTATGAAGAAGTTTCGAAAATATAATGTTCAGTGAGAAGACAAGAGACATTATAATCCATATGACATGAAGCCTTTTATGTAACTTTAAACACAAAACCATACTATATATGGTTTGAGGATATTTCTATTATCTGCCATGTTGTTGCTATGTGCTGTCAAGTCAGACCAGACTCATAGCCAGGCACCATCTAGTTCTTCTAGTCTCATAAAATTATTATTTTGTATATCTGCCATAGAAATACAAAAGAATAGTTTTATGAGACTAGAAGAACTAGATGGTGCCCGGCTACCACTTTCAACCACTTGGTGGGGGATCTATGTAGGAGATCCTGGATAGAGTGGGAGAACAATGTGGAACAAAATTCAAAATCATACGAAAAAAAAAAAGGGACCAGGTTTGCTGGTCTGATAGAGCCTGGTGGAAACCCTGAGACTATGGCACCTAGCTGCCTTCAGGATTAGAATTGAACCCATTCTTGTGGCATTCATCCAAACAAAAGACAGGCATGTGAGCTGAACAGTTACATTAGGTAGACACACTCCTTGGAGAGATCAATCATGGGAGAATAGAATGTCTGTGTATGCACAGGGAGACAGCTCAGGGGGCAGGAGTGCATGGGAGGGAAGGACACCAGGATGAGATAACTTTGGGGAGGAAGTGGGAAGAGAGCTATTGCATTGTGGGAAACTGCAGTCAATATCATGAGACAAAGTGTATGTAAACTGCTATATGCAAAATGAATTTTCTCTGTAAACTTTCACCCAAATCATAATAAAAATTATAAAAAAAGAAAGAAATATAAAATAATAGTTTAGAAGATGTATATTCAACTCTTAAGAATAGTTAAGAGAGTGGAAGAATAGAAGTGAAGCTAAAATGTTAATATTTAAAAAAATTCTGCATTGTTGATCCATAAGCATGTGATTCCTCTGTACTTTCCTAAGTTTAAACAGTTTTACGTTAAAAAAAAAAAGTTTCTATATAGCATCATCAACTTTAATAAAGAAATCCAAGAAAAACAATACGAATTAAATTAATCCATATATAAACAAATGTTTGTGCTTGGTATGAGATAACATTTTGTTTATAAGTAAAGAGCTGTGGAGAGAGATGGCCTGAGTTTGAGTCCTCCCTATAAGGTACTTGACTGCTAACTGGAAGGTCAGTGGTTCAAAATCCACCAGCCTTCTCTGTGGAAGGAAGATGGGGTGATCTACTTCTGTAAAGATTCACAGCCTCAGAAACCCAATGGAAGTCACTATAAGTTGGAAAGTACTCAGTAGCAATGAAATATGTATTTATATAGGCCCTAGTAGCACAGTGCCTAAGGAATTTGACTGCTAACCAGAAGGCTGGTGGTTCAAACCCACAGCCACTCCTCGGAAGGAAGGTTGGGCAATCTACTTCCATAGTGATACTGCCTCAGAAACCCAAGGAGGGGTCGCTATGACTCGGGTCTGACTCAATGGCACATAACAACAACACAACAACAACAATAACAAAAAATATATACACACACACACATAAATATATAAATATGTGTGTGTGTGGTGTATACGTACACACACACACCATTTCAAGCTGTGAAAATCAGGAAAGTTATTTAACCACTTTGTGTTTCATTTTCCTCATTTATAGGACAATGATAATAACAACAGTACCTTCCACACAGGGTTGTTTTAAAGAATAAAATCAGATAATATTCAGAAGTATCTAGAACTGGATCTGCCACATAGGTAGAACTCAGCAATATACAGATGTGATCACCATGCTTCATTAGACTGTCTTAGACTTTTCATAAGGTTTCTTCTCCTTTCTGTGAATCTATCTTTAATGCACTGATATGATAATTAATTTTAAGAAAAGAGATTATACTGACTCTTATCTGCAGCACCAAGTCCTAGTTTATCACATAAAATACTAATGAATTGCAACAGCGAAGTTCCCATTCATTAATTTAACTAACAAGCTAAAACTTCATCCTAATACCAATCACTGTGCAGTGCAATTCTGCACAAGGAATCTCTCTTGGGTCCTGGCAAGAAGAATTTAATTACGAGGTTATCAAGAGACATTTCAGTCAAGTGGCTTCACTTAAGAGGTAAATTTGAAGGATAAAGATATCAAGAGCATCCAGTCTAGGTGTTTACGAGTCAACACAGAGAACATTAAAAAATTTGAAAAACTATTTAGACCAGTCAAACTAGAATGAAAGTAAAAGAAGGTTAATAGTTATATAAACCATATATTTGGCTTATCAGAAAGTCATAAGTGGAAGAAAAGTGTAAGGGGCTCGGGTGGTACAGTGCATAAGGCATTTGACCACTAACCAGATGCTTAGCAGTTCAAACCCACCAGCCGTTCGGTGGATGGAAGATCGGGCAATCTACTTCAGTAAAGATTTACCTCCTTGGAAATGCAATGGGAGTTACTATGGGTCGGAATTGACTCGATGACTGTGGGTTTCGTTTTTGGTTTTAGATACTAATGCACCCAGGAGTTCCTTGGAGGGGCAAACAGTTAAGTGTTTGTCTACTAACAGAAGGTTGGCAGTTCAAATCCACCCAGTGGCACCTCAGAAGAAAACTCTTGAAGTCTACTTTCATACTCTGAAACACATGGAGTTGCCATGAATTAGAATTGACTTGACAGCAACGAGTAGAAAATAATGACACACAGAAACACAAAAGCAGAAGAGAAACCTCAGTGCTCCATGGCCAAAGAAATCATTATTAGTGTACTTGTTGTCCTACCTGTTGCAAAAGTAATATTAATGACACTTTCCCGC
>NW_006921745.1:3868549-3876232 GCF_000298275.1 Orycteropus afer afer | reverse complement strand
GATTATGGCTAAGGTGGAACTCAAATCAGCATGCATCAAAAAGTGCCAATATTCAAAAAAGGAAATGTATTTTTACTACCCTAAATCATTTAGTTCCCCCATTTAAATGGATTTATGCAACATGAGTACATTAATTAAAAAGAATTTACTGCCATTGAGTCAATTCGACTCATAGCGATTCCTCCTTGAGTTTCTGAGAGGTATCTCTAAGGAAGTAGATTTCCCAATCTTCCTTCCAAGGAGTGGTTGGTGGGTTTGAACTGCCAGCCTTCTGGTTAGCAGTCAAATGCCTTAGGCACTACACCACCAGAGCTCACTAACATGTGTATAGAGTAGCATAAAATAAGGATACATGTCAAGGATCCCTTTTTCCACCTAAGTACTAAGCAGAGGCTTGTCTATTTGGCACATCTATCAAAAAATATAACAAAAGGCAAAAACTACATAGCTTAACTATAAAAAGAGTAAGCTTACTCTCCTATACTCAAGCATAACCGATTAAAATTCAGCATCATAAATGAAACTTTTCTTTTAATCTCTTTTATTAGATATTCAATTATGGTCTAAAATTTCCATCATTTAAATTTTTAAATAGTTCCATGAAACTCAGTTTATAATATCATGAAATGTAATGCTATATAGAACTTCATTTAAAAAATAGTATCCAGGACATTACATGAACATAAAATGCTAAACACAAGTTTACCTTCAACTATACTGTATGAGTATGTGTTAGACAAAGAAATCATGGTTAAAGTTCATCTCTCAAAGAATACCTCTGCTGCTTTTTTAGTATAAGGAGAAGTTAACCACAGCTTCATTTTCTACTTAGTGAGGGTGTTGAACTGTGATTTATCTAAGTGGTTGTCAGTTGCTGTCGAGTTGATGCTGACTCATGGTAACCCACTCCATGTGTGCAGAACAGAACTGCTCGATGGGGTTTTCAAGGATGTGAACTTGTGGAAGTGTATCACCAGGATTCACCTTCCAGGTACCTTTGGGTAGGTCTGAATTACCAAACTTTCAGCTAATAGTTGAATGCTTAACGCTTTACATCAGTCAGGGACTCATGTAGATAAGTTACACCTAGTTTTAAAGTTCTGTGCTGAATCTGGACATTGTGGGAGAATTAGTTTGAAATAGGTATACCAAAAAAAAAAACCTAACTCATTGCCATCCAGTTGATTCCAACTATAGGAGCTCTGGTAGCATAGTGCATAAGGCACCTGACTGCTCACCAGAAGGCTGGCGGTTCAAACCCACCAGCCACTCCTCGGAAGGAAGGTTGGGCAATCCTACTTCCGTAGTGATACTGCCTCGGAAACCCAAGGAGGGGTTGCTATGAGTCGGGGTCGACTCGACGGCAAACAATAACAACAACAACATAGTAATAGTGACCCCCATTGGGATTCCAAGGTTATAAATCTTTACAGAAGCAGACTGCCTCATCTGTTTTCTGCATAGGAGCATACTGGTTCAAACTACTGACCTTCTGATTAGCAGCTAAATTCTTTAACCATTGTACCACCAGAGCTCCTTCAAATAGGTACAGGAATATATATTGTTAGTACATATACTTCAGGAGCTCTGGTGGTGTAATGCCTAAGGCATTTGACTGCTAACCAGAAGCCTGGGTGTTCAAACCCACCAGCCACTCCTCAGAAGGAAGATTGCGCAAACTACTTCCATAGAGATACCACCTCAGAAATCCAAGGATGGGTCGCTATGAGTCAAAATCGACTCATCGGCAGTGAGTTTTTTTTTTTTTTGTTCTTTCTTTTTTCTTTTTTAAATATATGCTTAAGAATGTTTCCGTAACTATATAGTTCAAGTGTGAGATTGATTACTTTACTTGTAATAAAAGAAAATTCTAATTCTGTCATCAACATTCTCTGACTACTGACTTCAACACTATTTCCTTCTCTACCTCAAATAACAATTGATTCTGGGGTTTTATGAAAGGGAAAATGGTGCAGTTTGCTCTTGACACAAAATAATAAGCAGACATCTCATGTTTCTGGAAGCTCCCTACATCCTCTTTGTGAAAGAGCAAGCTGTAAAGCTGTAGTGTTTCCCATAAAGTTTGAGTAGTTTTGAAAGTAGAAGAAACACACATCAATATTTCCCCTTTTAACACATTTACAGCATGAAAGTTGTAAGCACTTCGAGTAGCCGTGTCAAGTCAGAAAGTCAGTCATGACACATTTCTAACCCATAAAATTATCACTTTATTTTAATGAGGTTTAACAATAAATTGAACTTGGAAATAATCTCTGAACATAGACTCTAAATCAATAAGAAAAGACCTCAGGATCAATCCACTGATTCTCAGTTAAACAGGTCTGGACAAGGCTCCCAGGTCATTAATGGACTTTTAACCTCTTCTCTCTGCTCTATTTCATTCTGACACTTAAACTACAGAGTTTTGAAAATTTGTTCAGCACACTTAAAAATTCATGATAAATATACTAAAAGTCACATGTGGACTTAATCTTCCCATACATTTATGCTATTTTCCTGACTTACTTATAAGTATTATCCCAGTCAGTAGAAGAACAAAATTAACAGAACATGAAACCAGATGCACTCTTAGTCTGGTTCTCCCAATAACTATAGTAATAATTATAACTAATTAAAGGTAGTTTCCTGTGTGCATTTATTTTTCATTTTTTCACAGATATATATTTTAACACCTCTGTCTTAGTGATCTAGTTCTGCTATAACAGAAATACCACAAGTGGATAGCTTTAACAAACAGAAATGTATTTTCTCACAGAGGCCAGCAGTCCAAATTCAAAGTGCCAGCTCAAGGGGAAGGTTTTCTCTCCCTTTTGGCTCTGGAGGAAGGTCTTTGTTTCTTCAGCTTCAGCTTCCTGGTTCCTTGGAGATCGCTATGTGTCTTAGCATCTATTTTACCCCATCTCTCTGTCTGCTCCTTTGTTTAATCTCTTTTTATATCTCAAAAGAGGTTGAGTCAAGATACACCCTACTAATCCTTCATAATTAACATAACAAAGACAACTGATTCCCAAATGGATTCACACCACAGGCACAGAAGACAGAATTTACAACATATTTTTAGGGGAAATATAATTAAATCAATAACATCTATGGGGATACAGCATTGAAGAAAACAAAATTCCTGCTTTCAAGAAGATTAAATTCTAGTGGAAAAGATTAACATTCAACAAATAAACCAATTAGTACAAACAACAAAAACCAGATGATGATAAAGGACATGACATCCAAAAAAGCAGGGCAATGGGATATAGAGTGATGGGGTGGCATTTTAGGTAATAGGGTCAGAGTGACTTTATTGGGAAAAAAAAAAAGCTAATCTTATACAGTGCTTACTCTGAGGCAGGCAGTACTCTGAGTAATCGTGCCACCTTGTTAACTAATAAGGATGGGACTATTCTTACCTACATTTCCAGGTGGCAAAATGAAGGCACAAAGAAGTTACATAGCTTACCCAAATCCAAAGATTGGGTTTCCAAGCTTGTAAATCTTTATGGAAGTATATTGCTGCATCTTCCTCCCACAGAGCAGCTGGTGAGTTTGAAATGCCAACCGTCTGGTTAGTAACCAAATGTCTTACCCACTACACCACTAGAGCTCCTACCAAGCAAAGAATATTGAAAATATCATGGACAGTCAGAAGAATGAACAAATCTGTCTTTGAAGAAGTACAGCCAGGATGCTCCTTAGAAGAAAGAATGGCCAGACTTCATCCTATGTGCTTTGGTCATGTTGTGACAACGGACCAGTCCCTGAAGAAAGATATGCTTGGTAAAGAAAAGGGTCAGTGAAAAAGGGGAAGACCCTCAAGGGATGGACTGAGACCAACAGCACCTTACAACAACAGCATTATGTGTCAGACAGATGGTTAAAAGCAAACAGGATAAAAAAAACAACAGGATAAAAATATATGCCTAGTTCCTAATGGAAGAACAGGCTTCAATTGTTAAACAGTGATTTCTATGCTTCTCTCTGGCTTTGAAATGTTGAACTGTGTTACTCTAACCAAAAGCTCCATTGTACTTATAATTATATCCTCAGGGCTAGTGACAAATAAAAAGTTTCTAATTTATCATGATAAATAATAAATAGAAAACTCTCATGCACAGCATTTAAAGTATTGATCCCATCATTTCTGAATGGACTGATAAGAGAAAAATGAAAAGGAGGATGTGTTGGGGGGAGGGCATGTCATGGTTAATCTCAAAAAAGTCATAAACAATAGGGTGTTAGTTAAGTGCAACATTAATGTGTTTAAGGTAACAGGTTTAGTGCCCAGCTAATTCCGTATATGGAGTAACATTGCTACGGGAGACAATGAGTAATTTGAGGCAATTTTTGAAGTATTAACTATTTCTTGATATTTTTTGTGGTATGCTGTGGAATTGATTCCAATGAACAGAGACCCTACAGAACAAAGTAGAACCTCCCACCCCCATATAGTTTCCTAGTCTGTAATCTTTATTGAAGCAGATTGCCAGGTTTTTGCTATTGCAGAGTACCTGTTAGGTTTGGGACAGCTGACTTTTCAGTTAGGAGCTGAGCATATTTAGTCCCCTGAATTTCAGATCTCTCTATGTGCATAGTTATGTAGATTGATTTCCTAACATGTGATATCCCAAGAACAGAGCTCTGACCATACTGGAGCAATACATTATCATGTGCAGTTTTTCAATCTTTCATTATTCTTCGTATCCATTCACCTAATCAGGCATTGTATATTATTAGGAGAAAGCCAACCAAAATCACTTTTGCCAATTTTAAAACAAGTAGGACATATCCAGGATCCATGGAGGTGGTGCATCCAGTCCTGCCAGCCCTTCCCATGCAGCAGTTACCTTTCCTATACCTGTCTCTACCGGATGCCTCTCTATTGATATTTTGGGGATCCATGGCCCTCCATCCTTGAAACCCAAACTCTCACAGATTGCTTTCACAAACAGATTCACATACTGCAAAAAGTATCTGAGTTCCATATGCATAGAACATAGTATACTGTAAAAAGAAATCTGTGTTCACAACAATGAGGATATACTCCTAAAGGAATACACAAACAATGTTGGAACATATATAGCATACTGTACCAAGAGTAATATAAAAGGACAAACAAAACCAATTGGCCATATCTGGGAAAACTAGAAGCCAACATCACATGTCATGATATAAGAAAGCAAAAACTGAGTGTCTATAAATGTAAGGGATTTCCAGCACAATCATTTGCCTGCCACAGACCTTCAAATGGGTAACTGGACTCCAAAATACAACACAGACACAATATGAAAGGGAATTTGCAAATATTCAGCTACGGTTGTGTCTGATCATCTTCACTAAGTAGATTAAATACAGAGGGGAAATAACCTTTCCTCAAATTGTAGGAAGGAAGAGGTAGGAAGAGCAAAGGTTAGGAAATTATAGAAATGTCACAATTAATATGTGATTAGAAATAGAACAAATATTCATTGGTTCTGAAAAATGAAGAATCTAATGGGAAACATACTACCCAGTATAGCAAACAGATTTTGAAGGGCACTGCTACAAGTATAAGTAGGAAGTTGCCTTTGTTTCACTTAGCTAGCAGTAGCATCAACACAGGAGAGAAGCTGAATTATTTTTTCCTCTCAGAATAAAGACAAAAATTTCTATCAGAAAAAAAGATAAAAGTAACGAGTATAGAAATTAAAAAATGTTTATAAAACACTAGATTAAATATTACTGCTCACTTGTGTGTTTGGTTTATGTTGTTCTCCTCCTGATGCTTCCTTACTAAGCTAGACTTTAGGTTCTCTTTGACCCTAATCAGCTAATTATATATATATATATTTGACCCTTGGATACCTAAGGGGTGCAACTCCACAAACAGTTGAAAATCCTCATATAACTTTTGACTTCATCAAAACGTTAATAATATGCTACTATTGGCCAGAAGCCTTACTGATAACATAAACAGTTAATTAGCACAGTTCTTGCTATGCAGTTATCAGATTTTCATACAAGACAGACATACACAGAACATATCCATTTATTAACTCTATGGCACGATGATTATTAACTATTTGATTAAGTGAGAGTGGATCACCATAAAGGTCTTCATCCTCATGGTCTTCACATTGAGTAGGCTCAGGAGGAGGAAGAAGTGGAGGGGTTGGTGATGCTGCCTCAGGGATGGCAGAGGGGAAGAGGTAGAGCAAATGGAAGGGGAGGCAAGGGAGGCAGATGAAGCAGGCACATTCAGTGTAATTTTATGGAGATACATCATAATTCCTGTCTGACTTTTTGCTTCTTCATTTCTCTAAAAATATTTCTAATGGGTAGCAATCCTTGACTGGGCAATCAACTTCTGTAGAGATACCACCTTGGAAACCCAAGGAGGGGTCACTATGAGTCAGAACCAATTTGATGGCAGTGGGTTTTTTTTTTTTTTTTTTTTTTTTTAAGTGGACCCACACTGTTCAAACCCATGTAAGGGTCAACTGTATGTATATATGGTTTACTATGTCAGGAATGACAAATTGAAGAGGAACGGCATGGCATTCATTGTCAAAAAGAATATTGCAAGCTCTATTCCTGGAGAACAATGCTGTCAGTGATAGGATAATATCCATACACCTGCACCAGTTAATACTACAATTATTCAAATTTACTCACAACCACTAAAGCCAAAGATGAAGAAATTAAAGATTTTTACCAGCTTCTCCAATCTGAAATTGACCAAACATACAATCAGGATGTATTGATTATCACAGGTGATTGGAATGCATAAGTAGGAAACAAAGAAGATATGGCCTTGGTGTCATTTACACCAGAAATCACATGATAGAATTTTGCAAGGCCAATGACTTATTCATTGTAATTACCTTTTTTCAACATAAACTGAGGCTATACACGTGGACCTCACCAGATGGAATACACAGGAATCAGACAAAACGTCATTAGCTAAAACAAGTCCAGGAGCTGACTATGCAACAGACTATCAATTGCTTATATACAAGTTTCAGTTAAAGGTGAAGAAAATAAAACAAGTTCACAAGAGCCAATATACGGGAGTTCCAGTTAGATGGTGGACTAGGCAGAAAGACTGCACAGACCCTCTTCAACAAAGAAAAGGGAACCAATTAACACAGACACAGAAGAAAATCCTGGAACCCTGATCCTTGAAGGGAAGGATATAGAAGTGGACTAAACCCCAACTAGCAGAAGAATTTCCATAAAAATACCAAAAAAGGAGACATACGGAGCTGTGGTCTGGCAGCAATCTTGACGGCACAGTGCAGACAGCTTGGAGAGTGCCAAGTGGTGGTAGGACCTAAGAATTGACCTGAAAATCAACCCTGCTAGTCAGGGACTGAACAGAGGACTGCTCTGGAGGCTGGGGTATAAACAGACAAGGTAAAGAGAAAGGTGGGCTGAGCTGTGGACTTTTGCTTGTCTGAAAGGTGCTGCAATTTTGAATGTTTACAAGCAGCTTGACCATTCTGGATATTTAAAGAGACAGCACTCTCCGAGATTCCAGGGGCTTGAGAACAGGTTCTGCTTGCAGCAACCCCAAGGACACCCGGACCCTGTAAGACTGAAAAGGTGCGACATTCCTCTTGTTACTCGTATACCCCACACCTGTTGGTGAACGGAGGTTCGGCCATCCCCCACTCCCACCCTTCTGGGCTGTAG
>NW_006921745.1:3847699-3862183 GCF_000298275.1 Orycteropus afer afer | reverse complement strand
TTACCAGGGGTGGGAAGGGAGGGTGGGGAACGCTGTTAGATAGATAGAGATAAGTATTGATTTGGGTGATGAGAAGGGCAATGTACCAAATGTGAATGACCAATATGGTGGCCCTGAGGAAGAGAAAGACGTGGAGAGGTACATGGGGGGTACAGAGAACAAAGAAGAACCCTTTTGCACATACAGCACTGCGTTGTCAGTGAAGGTAAACATGGGTATACAGGTGTATAGATGGATGGACCGGTTGAACTATTAGGTATGTCTATGAATTGGGAGTATATCCAAGAACATGTATAAGGTTGGCAGACAATGGTACTATAAGTTTATGTGAATGATCAGAATTTCCAGGTGTATAGTAGAGCTGACAAGAGGCAAGGTTGTGGTCACTGCTTGGTCACATCCAGCTACCCAGAGAGACCGAGTAGTTGAACTTGTGGGCTTGGGACCATAGTTGCAGGGGACATCAAGATTAGCATAACATACTATACAAGATATTGTTCCACCTCCTACTTTGGTGAGTAGCGATTGGGAAAAAAAATTTAAAAAGAGCCAATATACGACCTTGATTATATCCCACCTGAATTTAGAGACCATATGAAGAATAGATTTGATGCATTTAACAGCACTGATTGAAAACCAGATGAGTTGTGGGATGACAACAAGAACATCATACATGAAGAAATGAAAAGGTCATTAAACGGAAAGGAAGAAAAAACCAAAATGGATGTCAGCATAGACTTTGAAACCTGCTCTTGAATGGAGAGTAGCTAAAGCAAATGGAAGAAATGATGAAATCAAAGAACTGAGCAGAAGAGTTCAAAGGGCAGCTCAAGAAGACAAAACAAAGTATTACAACGAAATATGGAAAAACCTTGAGTCTTCCCCAAAATGGAAGAACACACTCAGTATTTCTTAAACTGAAAGAAAGAACTGAAGAAAAAAAAAATCAAGCCTTGAATTGCAACATTGAAGGATACTATAGGTAAAATATTGAATGATGCAGGAAGCATCAAAGGAGATGGACGTAGGGTCACTGTACCAAAAAGAACTGGTTGATGTTCAGCTATTTCAGGAGGTAGTATATGAATCAAGAACCAATGGTACTGAAGGAAGAAATCCAAGCTACACTGAAGGAATTGGCAAAAAAAATAAGGCTCCAGGAATTGACAAAATACCCATTGAGATGTTTTACCAAACAGATGCAGTGCTAGAGGTGCTTATTCATATGCCAAGAAATTTGGAAGATAGCAACATGACTACGTGACTGGAAGAGATTCATATTTGTATCCATATTTTTACCTGATCCACAGAAAGATGATCCAAAAAGATGTGGAAATTATCAAACAATATCATTAATATTACAATAAGAAACATTTTGTTGAAGATAATTCAAAAACGGTTGCAGCAATATATTGACAGGGAACTTCCAGAAATTCAAGCTGGATTCAGAAGAGGATGTGCAATGAGGGCTATCATTGCTGATGTCAGATGGATCTTGGCTGAAAGCAATGAATACAGAAAGATGTTTGCATGCTTTTTGCTGACTATGAAAAGGCATTCAACTGTGTGGATCATAACTAATAATGTATAACATTGCAAAGAATGGGAAATTCCAGAACACTTCATTTTGCTTATGAAGAACCTGTATATAGACGAAGAGGCTGTTGTTTGAATAGAACAATGGATACTGCAGAGTTTAAAATTAAGGTGTGTGTCGGGGTTGTATCCTTTCATCATACTTATTCAGTCTATATGGTAAGCAATAATCTGAGAAGGTGGACTTTATGGAAGAAGACTCATTAACAATCTATGATATGCAGATGACACAACCTTGCTTGTTGAAAGTGAAGATGACTTGAAGCTCTGACTGATGAAGATCAAAGAGCACAGACTTCAGTATGGATTACACCTCAACATAAAGAAAACAAAAATCTTCACAACTTGACCAGTAAGCAACATCACAACAAATGGAGAAAAGATTGAAGTTGGCAGGGATTTCATTTTACTTGGTTCCACAATCAACACCCATGGAAGCAGCAGTCAAGAAAGCAGAAATCCCATTGTCCTGGGCAAATCTGCTGCAAGGGACTTCTTTAAAGTATTAAGGAGAAAAGATGTCACTTTGAAGACTAAGATGCACCTAACCCAAGCCATGGTATTCTCTGTGCCTAATACGCATGTGAAAGCTGGACAATGAATAAGGAATACCAAAGAAAAGTCAATGCTCGTGAATTGTGGTGTCGGTGAAGAATATCAAAAATACCATGGACTTCCAATAGAATGAACAAATCTGTCCCAGAGGAAGTGCAGTCGGCATGCTCCTCGGAAGCAAGAATGGCTAGACTTCGACTCACCTTTCTGTTATCAGAAGGGTCAGTTCCCTGGAGAAGAATATGCTTTGTAGAGTGGAGGGTCAGTTGAAAAGGGGAAGACCCTCAATGAGATAGATTGATACAGTGGCTGCAATGATGGGCTCAAGGATAACAAGAATTGTGAGGATGGCACAAGACCAGACAGTATTTCATTCTGTTGTGTATAGGATTACTATGAGTCAGAACCAACTCAAAGGCACCTAACAACTACAACTTGCAGAGAAGAATTTTCAAATAATTTGTGGCTATATCTTTAAAACCATTAGAATTGCCATCTGAAGTTTCTCAAAGTGATTTTTGAAGAGTTTTGTTTTCCTCTGAAGGCAGCATACCAGAAATTGGTAGGAGAAAATGTATGAATCTTAAAGATGGTGTAACATTTTTCCTAATTCTGTGAATTCCAAGTTTTCCCAGATACCAGTCATTGATATATATTCTGATGAATTATTGCCAGCATCTTTAGAGCTTCATAGTAGAGCTCATGTCATAATTAATTTATATATAACTCATCTGAAATTACTATTAATAATAAATTGCTCTATGAAATAGGAAATTATTATTTCAAAGGTATTTTCATATATCATCTCACTTAATAGTTGATTAAATTTTCACAATACTGCTGTAAGAGGGTTAGTATGATTTTAAATACTAAGACAGGCAGTACATTTCAAGCAGAAATAGCAGTGCTCTAAGAATCAAGTCATACAGGTTGCACATTTGATTCTGCTCCTTACTACACAACCTTGGGAAACACTACATAATCTTTCTGGGCCTCAGTTTGCACATATGTAAAATCAGGAGGTCAGATTAGAGGAACATGAAATTCTTTCATGCTCCAGGAGCAACAGCACAAACAACACCCCTACCACCTTCATAAAGTAAACTAAAATTCAACAGATATAAGAACTGAAATATAATACTTTCAGCAAGGAGAAATAATTGGAAAATCCATGTTTTTTAAAACACACACGTACACACACACACAGTGGTAAAACACCTTCATTCATCATGCTCTCTTCCCACAGATGACATAATTTTCTCCCAGAGATCAGCATGGTTCTCAGCTAAAATATCACCTCAGGGAGCCTTTCCCTGGCTACTTTAGAGGAAGTAATCCTCTCCCTGACACTGTCCATCCCATTGTCGTGCTTTCTTTTTTCTTTCTTTCTTTCTTTCTTTCTTTCTTTATGTGTTTATGTATGTATGTATTTATTAATTTTCATACCTTTGCCATTATATGAAAGCCTTTGTTTTCTTGTGAATGTATTTATATTCTGCCTCTCTCCCTAGAACCTAAGGTCTTAGAGGACTGGGACCTAGTCTGTCTTCTTTACTTTGTTCTTCTATCTTCTACAAATCTTACAATGTCTTACATTACTAAAAAGGGATTTTCCATATATTCCTGAACAGATTCTCTCCTGAAGTAGATATTATTACCCCCACATAATCACAGACAAGGAAACTGAGGTTCAGATATCAAAAGATTTTACCAAACAATTAGAAAGCCATGGATTCAAGATTTCTCTTCAGATCTACTTTGATGTTTAGTGGTCTTGACACAGAATCAACTTTTTGTTGGATTGTATGGATTTTGGTTCTGTCGGTATTTTCAATTGGAAACACCTCAAATCAAACCATAAAGTGGTCTAATATTTAATCACCAGGATTAGTGATTAATTACAAAGATAGTTAATACATTTACAAATTGTTCTGTGCTGCCCCTCTTTAATAAAATCATGTATGTCAGTAATAGCTCAAGGAACATCTTAGCATGGGGGAAAAAATCTTCACTGAAGTAGTATCTGCTACTTATTTTTATGAATGTATTCTCCAATCCCTGAACATTAACTACTATGGCTCTGAGATTAACCTTTCCTGTTTGCTTGTGTCTGACCTCAAAGCATGTTAAATTACTCAAAGCCATTCTGATGGCTTTAATTTATGAGAACCCCTTCAAATATTCATCTTTTAAATCCTGAAAATGATTATCCCTGGCTCTCTTTTTAATCTTAGCTGATAACTCTGATTAAACACATCCAAAGGCTGATTACCCCCACTGCAGATAATTCCAGTGTCACTGCTAACTACTTATTTCACAGCAGGAATTGCCTTCAAGAGCCCATTTACATTATTACCCAGAATTGATTTACACTGTTATTTCCTATTGATCACATAGGAAAAAGAAGGTATATAAGGTGTCCTCTGAAGGCCTGCTAAGATGTCATAAAGGACTGTAGTTTATCCCACACTCAGCCAATAACATAGCAATGTAAATATTAGTTGCTTCCAAATGTAGATATTTTTAAAAGACACTATTGATCATTAAAATTGTTTAGTTATTTCATCACAAAACCACATGGGGATGGAATCATATGGATCAAACAAAAGACAAAATGAAAGAAAATAATTTAAATGTAATTTATATGTGTGACATGGAGAAAATTTAAGCAAATTTTGCCACTTGAGTTTCCTTACACCGCTAGAGTCTTTGAATAAGCAATGTGTTTGGTGATGGGATAACATAGATGCTGAAAATAGCATCAGAGCTAGCTCTGCAGATTTCTAGAATCTCATAGTTCTATCTTGAATATCTCCTTAGTTGGTTTACTGCAGTAGCAGCTATGACGAAAGATAGAAAAAAACAAAGAGAGTTGCTTTCATTATCCCTCCAGTAAATATATATGGATATCCAAATCTGTGCTCAGTACTGTGTCAGATGTTAAGAGTGTCAGGATGAACAAGACCCATAGGATTTATGCCCTACATAATCTGTTATTCTGTTTGGGAAGACAGGCAATAAAAAAGTAAACAAACACTGATAACATCACTAAGTGTGAAAATGCTACAAATGAAAAAGAAAAGCATTATCAGAGTCTTCTTCAAAGAAAACCGTAGTCTGTGACCCCCGTGGATGTTGGTGCTGTGCAGTGATATGGAGATTGAAGACCCTCAAAATGTTTAAAGTTTCTTGGCTAGAACAATAAAAATCTAGGATAAGCTCCAGTTCCCCTTTCAACTAGTTATGTGACAGAAAAACTGACACAATCAGTTTCTCCACTGGATAATAAGTAAGTAAGCCTAAGTAAAACAAAGGAGGAAATGCTCCATGACCCATGTTATCCTATTTAAGTTAATGGTTGAGGTCCTTGCATTGTCTTGTGACTATGACTCAAGGTCGCATGGTCATGACTCGACCCTAGCCACCATGAAGCCAGGCAATTAAAAGCCAAGAAACAATCTTATAACATGTTTTAACCTCTCATTATAGATGTATCCTAATCATGGCCCCATCCCTGCTTCTGTCATTCTGCATTTGACAATGGTGTGTTAATGACTTTAAAAAACAAACAAAAACTCACTGCCGTTGAGTTGGTCCCTACTCTTATCAACCCCTCCCTGGGTTTCCAAGGCAGTATCTGTGTGGAAGTAGATTGCCCAATATTCCTTCTGAGGAGGGCTTGTGGGTTTGAACTGCCAGCCTTCTGGTTAGCAGTCCAATGCCTTAGGTACTAAACCACAAGAGCTTCTGTATTAATGAATAACCAATCAAATTTTTTCTGCACTTCACTTCCTTCTGGTACAGTTGATTAGCTGCTAACTGTGATTCAGTGGATTCTGCTAGTCACTTCTGTCTGGTACATACTGGCAGATCTCTCATTCAAATAATTGTCTTCATCTTGGTTTAATAAACATCTCTTCTTATAAACTTTAAGTGTGGGGTCTTAGCATAGTGGCAAAAAAGGAGTAGAGCAAGGAATCAAAAGACCTGGGTCTATTTAGGACTCCAGTTCTCTCTAGATCAACGGTTCTCACACTTGACAATGTATCAGAGTCATCTGAAGGGTTTTTTAAATCACAGAGTTTCTGAGTCCTTAGGCCTGGAGTGGGGCCCAAGAATCTGCAACTCTAACAAGATCACAAGTGATGCTGATGCTGGCACTCCACAGACAACATTTTGAGAACCACTGCTCTGTGCTTTTTACAATCTTTTTTGCCATTCTTACTTCCACATTCATCATGAGGATCATTAAAGAGATAGCATTTACAAAAGTCCTTAATAATAACTAGTGGATGGAAATTATGAGGAAAGAGATTCAAAGAGAAATTAAATTCCTAAAGCAATTAAGAAAAATGAGCCAATCAGAGTTGATATTAGAAGGAGCAATCCCATCTCCTTCTTCAGTAAGGAAGATGATTTCATGCTCTTCAAAAGCCGTTTTCCTCCTTATGTAATAGAAGCTATTTAATTATAGAGGGGCTCATGAGGACCCTCGGGTCTCTGTCAAACAATGGCAGAGTCATACTCTTCCCAGCGTGCCCACTCCACTACCTTCACACTCAGACACCTGCTGGCAGAACCACTATGGCCATAATTAGGTCATGCAATGCAGAGAATTGAGCCAGTTCTCTCTTATGAAATTTCCTAAGGACAGCAGGCTGTCCTTCAGTATATTAGCTAATGCCATTTGAAGAACCAAGGAATAAAAATTTATTGCCTAATACTCTTGTTGTTTGAATTAACTATCTTCTCAAAGCCTTGACTTATTCACTTTCCAATTCAGGCTATTGAGAAAAATGACCATTTTTCCCAGGTATTATTTTGCAGGATGGTCTCATAATATGTACTGCAACAAGATTGTTGAGGCAGGAGACAGATGGTGGGTGTTTCAATTTCATGTTTGTCCATAGTGATCTGAATATGTCATATAATATGTTCAAAAGAATGAGATAAATATGATTGTGATTCTGTGATCTTAGCTTCCTCCTTTATAAGAAATGGGGATTGCCATAGACCAAAGGTTGGCAAACTTTTTCTGTAAAAGACCACATGGTAAATGTTGTGGTTTTCTGAGCCATACAGTCACAAATACTTTGTTGCTACACACAATTACTTTGTTGCTGAAGCAGTCATTGTTGTTGTTGTTATGTGCCTTCGAGTTGGCCCCGCCTCATAGCGACCCCTCCTTGGGTTTCCGAGGCAGTATCACTACGGAAGTAGGATTACCCAACCTTCCTTCCGAGGAGTGGCTGGTGGGTTTGAACCGCCAGCCTTCTGGTTAGCAGTCAAGTGCTTTAGCCACTATGCTACCAGAGCTCCTAGACAATATATAAATAAAGGGACATAGCTGTGCTCTGATAAGACGTTTTTATAAGAACAGGCAGTGGGCCTGGCTGACAACTGCAATTGATGCTCTTCCTAGCTCAGGAATCATGGGTCACTGCTATATGTCTAATATGACTCAGTTTGTTACTGGGAGCAACAGATTTGGCCTCACTGTACCCAAATTTCTCTGTGTGCAAGGGTCTGTACTTGTCATGTTACTTCCTCACATGAATTTCAAAAGGACTGATGAAATAGTGTTTCAAAGTACTATGATTTCTTGATGAAGGGCACAAGTGAAGTACTAATTGTCAACAGTACCTTTTAAGCTACTATTTTCTGATTGTTATTGCACCTGGGGATAGAATACAGATTCTAATTTCTACCACTCTATGATAGTCAAACATATTATGCTATAGTCTCTCTCCTACAGTTTTCTTTCAAATGATTAACAGAAAACTGTGAGCTGGATACTAATATTATACTTTGATGTCTTCTAAAGAATAAACAACAGGAAGAAGGGAAACATATTCCACCATTTTATAAACACAGATTTAATATTTTTCCATTTTATCTTTGAAGATTATTCATTCCTAAAACCTAAACATGAAGCATTCTCAAGAAGTAGAATAGACATGAGAGTTGCAGTGTAGTAAATTACTTTGTGTGGCTTTTCTACCCATAAGTCTTTGTAAACTCCAAGGTGGGATTTGCTATGAGCAACTGAGGAGCTCCTGATTGCTGAAGGTGTCCACCTGGAGTATTTCTGTTGGGAGTGGCACAAAACAATGTTCTGGGAGGTGCCCACTCTCTCTCAGGTGCTTAGAGTTCTGATGCTATAATTGGCTAGTTTGACCACCTTGCGGGCTCTAAAGGAGACCTCCTGGAGGCAGAACTCTCTCTGACTGCTGGTGGAGGAAGATGTGCTGCTGAAAGAGACACGTACCCCTGAAAGAGACACGTACTGCTGGGAAAGAGATGCAAGAGACATGCATTGCTGAGACACCGAGGGACAAGCACTGCTGGGAAAGAGACTGTGAGAGACTCTTGGCTGAGGGACGGTGGGCTGGGAGAGAGACTGAGGGTTCTTCCTGAACTTGCGTTGTAGCCTGGTGCTTCCCTAATAAACCCTGTAATCTGTGAGTTCTGTGTGGCCACTGCACTGAATTATCGAACCCAGAGGAGAGGTGGTGGGTGCTTTGGGAGGAACGGTTGGAGCAAGGGCTGGAGGGGGGAGGTAGCATATCTGGCCTGGCGGGAATAGGCCTTGGGTTACTGCTGGTAATCCTGTCTTTCTCTTGGAGGGTTAGAGGAGGTCAGAACATGTGGCCTTCTCGCCGTTTTTGCAAGAGTCATACTGAAAAATCATAAAATGAAGTTGCTATGGCTCTTTATTTTTGTTTTTTTCTACTTAAGTGAAGCTTCAATAAAAGTAAATTATTTGGACAGGAGACTTTGGAATTATACATATAATAAAACACAATTTGAAAAATGCAATGGATAATTAACTCAAATTTCATCATTTTTAGGAATACTACAATAGCTTTCTCTTACATCTTACCCACTACCAATTATCAATCAGGTTACCATCTTTAAAAATTAGTTAATTTATAAGTATTACTCTAGTACCCATATTATACCAAGGACTCTGCTAGGAAGGTCGGATGTCTACATGTATAACAACAAAAGGATTCATGTGAAAAGTACCCATAGAGTGTTAACATGCAGTATTTTAGAATTTGCAGAAAAAAGAGGACACTTTTACCTTAGGCGATGAGGGAAGACTTGTTTTCTACCAGAAGAGATATTTGAGCTAGATCTGGAAGACAGGTGGAAAGGAAAAAAGAATTTTCTCGAACCAAACCAAACTCACTGTCATCAAGTCGATTCTGCCACATAGTGACCCCCATTGGGTTTCCAAGCCTGTAAATCTTTACAGAAGTAGATTGCCCCATCTTCCTTCCATGGAGCAGATGGTGGGTTTGAAGAACCAACTTTCTGGTTAGCAGTCAAATGTCTTAGGCACAGCCTCAGGAGAGCACATAAAGACCTTTCTATACAGATACAAATACAGACTCCTTGAATATGCATACTAATGTGAGCAATTCATATGCATAAAAGGTTGGAAGTTGTTCAAGATGTGGCAGTAAAGGTGTCAAAGTATCACAGAAGACTCAGGTTATCATGCTAACATGTTTGTGGTTTAAAGAAAAAAAGCATTGAAGGATTTTGAGCAGGGAGAGTGTCAGGATTTGTTCAATAAATTAATATGTTCAATAAATATTTATGAGCTCTTATTATGTATCAAAGGAGCTCTAGTGACACAATGCCTAAGGCATTTGACTGCTAACCAGAAGGTTGGCAGTTCAAACCCACCAACTGCTCTACAGAAGGAAGATGGGACAATCCACTTCCATAAAGATTTACCTTCTTGGAAACCCAATGGGGGTTGTTATGAGTTGGAATCAATTGAATGACAGTGGGTATGGTTTTGGTTTACATGCCAGGCACTTTTGTGAACTATATGGATAGAGCTATAAATGAAAAAGATACACACCCCCACCCCATACACACAAAATACCCACCATCACTCTAGTAAGGAGAGACAATAAACAAAAAAGTAAATGATATAGTATATTAGAAAGTATAATGTTACAGATTAGTAAGTATTAATAGATTGGTTAGAGTAACACTTTGGAAGATTACATTTGATCAAAGGCTTGTAGTAGGTTAGGGAGCAAGTTTACAGAATTCTAGGCAGAGGGACACAAATATGAAGGCATTAAGAAACAGCAAAGCAACATATGCAAGTGAGGGAGAGCATGGAAGCAGATGAGACTAGAGAGATAAAGAAGTTCACATCATGTAAAGTCCTCTAGATCATGACAAGAACTCTGGATTTAGGAATATTAATCTACCGAAACTGTGCACAATGGACTGCAAGAGGGAAAGTATTAGAAGGAGGGGCAAAAATCAAGAGTCTATTTTCCAGTGATAATGTGAAAAGGGCTTGAAATAAGGCATTCACTTGATCACTCATTCATTCACATTAATTACACATATCTATGGAGACACTATTCTAGATATTGACACTAGAACTGTGACTGAGATGGATAAATCTTGTCCCTTGAAGATGACCATCTAGTGGAAAAATGACAGCATGAATGAAACACCTCAAAAGCAATGAGCTTGCAAAGTCTATAGAAATATGTTATTGTGAATTCAAAAATACCTAATATTGTAAAACAAAAGATCTCCCAAAGGTCCAACTACATGAATAGTTATTCGTCCACTTCCTAAAATAACTTTATTTGCAATGACCTTCAATTAAATATTTGCCAATATTCATATTTGCCAATAGTCTTTACACTAATAAGATTGCTTTTGAAATCATTCAAAACTACCAAAATAGTGAAAAATAAACTAAATCATAGGGGTTTATTTCACCAACCATGATGAGTCACTAAGCACAGACTACAAGTATAATTAATTCAAATACAGCCATTTATGAACAAATTAATTTAGCAAGGATAAAAAAGCGAAGACTTGTTCACAATTACAAACACTGTCTATAACCCAGAAAATAGCATTTTCCAAACAAATTGCTGATGTATGAAGATATTATCACTTGTGGCTGGCTGGCTGGCTTTTGTAAACCTGCTGTCACAGACGACAGAGAGGAACTAGTCTCTGCTGTCAAATTGTCATGGAATTATTAAATATGGAAGGGAAAAATGACCCAAACAGTATGTAATGAGTTCTCTTTTCATTCTCTCACTACAAAAGCACATCTGTGGATTGTTAATGATTGTGAAATGGATGAGCCAAATTGATGAGAAAGAAAAGCATCTCTAAGGGATAGGAAAAGGAAAAATGAACACATACAATGTTATAAATGATAATTGAAAATACAGGGCTACTATAAACGACTATAAGGTAGCATATAAATTTAGCTATTATATTCAGTTTTATATTGCTTTCTTTTATGTTTTAACATAAATTGTTAATCTTTTTAAATATATGGAAATATAAGACATATTCACAATGACTCCATGTCTATGACTTTTTTGAAGTATCACTGTCATTCCAGGACAGTCATTTCTAAATGTGCCCTGCATGTTTGTGTGTGGTGATGTGAGCATGTGCCAGGCAATCAGTATCTGAGCTCATGTGATTCTGTGCCAAGTCCTGTAGATTGACTTTCCAAACCCAGAGCATATGTCCCACAAAGTGGCACTTGCCTTGGGATACCCAAGAAAGTCACTCAAAGATATGAGTCAATAATGAGAGTTTCTGAAGCACAGATACTGGCTCATTGGTCTTTGTACATCAGTGCCTGGTATTATGAAAACTCTTATGGCCCCCTGAAATATGTTGAATGATATTTAAAGGAAACTGAATAACTTATTCAGAGGGATATCAAGCAGGAGCTACCACATTAAAAAAAATCATTGCAGTGTCAACTCATACTCCTACTCTAGATCTACCATTTCATATGATCATATTAAATTCTGAGGTTATCTGTGTCCAGAAAGCTCATACTTGAAGAAATTTTGATTTGTGTTTTAATGATGCTATGTACTATTGATATACAGAAATATAAATATGAATATAAAAGTAACCTATTTTAGTAAATCCACATAGGAAGGAAAGCAAGTAGTGAATCAGGAGATGAGACCCACTAGTTGGTGTCAGAAAATAATTAACAATCTGCTTGTTCTCAGGGTCATACAGGTGAGCAAAATTACAAAGGTAGCATGATGTTAAAAGGCAAAAAAGGACTAACACTTGTAAATCCTGGCAGAGGGAAGCACGTTTAATACTCAGATCATGGGCACTCTGAGTCAGAAGGATAACATCAATGTACACAAAGGGCTTCATTTGACATAAACATATAATGCAAGTAAGAATGGGGGCCTATTCAATACAATTTGACTCTTTCATACAAATGAAAGCAAAGAAAGAGAAATAAGAAGTCATTAGGGGGAAAAAGATCAAACAACATAATTCATATACGTTCAGTACCAATCCACTGTGAGCAATCTAGAATGTAGTGTTATAGTGTTTATAAAGAAAGAAACTATTTCAATACATTGCAATTTATGACAAACCCTTGAATTTTAACATTACTCTTTAACATTTGACAAAGGATCTCTCCATTCACACATGAGAATGTGGGAGAAATTCATTCTTACATAACTTGTCTACAAAAAGTTCAAATAATATTCCACAGATTGTGTTATAATATAGTCACATTTTCGCCATTTTTAAAACAAAAGCAATATCAGCTTCATTTTACATAAAATATATTCACAAACCCAGGCAGCATCATAAGAAGCAGGCGAACAGGATAAACAATTAACTGGTGTACCAATTTCGAGGTCAGTGCATACAGTGCAAAGAAATCCTCTATTTCCAACCCCAGGTTTTAGAGTTTGTGTGATAATAGAGCTATGCGTTTAACCAACTTCTCCAGTAGCATTTTCATTCCACACCACCTTCACCCAGCTGGCTAAATGACTAAGCAACAAGGTCAATCAAATGTAGTACTTCTCTCTATTCAAATCTAATGGAAATTTTGACCATTCTACATTCAAAAAGCAAATACATTCTCACACTGACAACCACATTCCATTGGTTTTTCCTGTGAGCAAAGTGTGACAGATGCCTTGGCTGTAACTGCCAATCAGCCTTTACATGGCAGCTGAATATACAATACATCACTTTGATCTCCTTTGCTCTAAACACATTCACAATCAAGAAACTTGAACAGGGAATAAGAAATTGGCATCATTTCTACAAGCTGTCATTTGTGGCATTTAAATACTATAATGTATATTTTGCTCATATTTTTATTTCTCTGTTGCAAAGGCACTCTATTGGAAACCTGAGAAAAAGAGAGCTACAGTTAAACATACATATTTGGAGACACAACTCAAAAAACCAAAAGCTGAGTATAACGTCATTTAATGAAATACCACCACTCCAATTTCCTTTACCAATTACACACTTGAGAAACAACATAAAACAACAATTCTCATCTTACTTTCAAATGGTATTCAAAGAAGTTGTACTCACATTTTGCAGGCAGGTCATAACCACATGTGATTTTTGCATGTCCAGTATCACAGCCATTGAGGTTACGACATTCGGCTAACAAGCAGGGGCCGGCTGCTCTGTGAATACAGCCATCCACTAGGGAAGAAAGAAAAAAGTAAGCTCCTATTTGGCCTTTTGGAAATGAATGTAAAATTTAAGGTGGGAATTAAAAAGGAAATCAATTTACTTCTCTTGGAAATCACCATAGATAGCCCCATGGAAAAAAGACAAGTCTCCCAAAGAGCCCAAGGCATCCAATCTTTCAAATAATGTGGTGTGTATGTGGTGTGTGTTTGGTAGTTTGGGTGGTGAGCAGAAATAGAAGGGTTATAGAAGAGGTAGACTGGTAAATGTTTAACACAAGTTCTCTAAGGGGTAGAGGAGACTCTGATTAATAGCATTTCCCAATTTCCATGGTGTAAATATTCCCATTGTGTCCAATTTCAAGATATCAACTTGAGGTCACTGAAAGTAGAGTTGGAAAGAAATGGTAACAGTTGGCTTTCGGAAGCAGGTAAGTTTTGCCCCCAACATACTAAACATTACAGAATTTAAAAAGGTTAAGAAAAAATGTGAGAAGGCACTCTAGAACATGTGCATTCATCTCAATTAGCTAACAAACCAAAAGTCTGAGATTCTTCTTCCCACAGTAACAACAACAAAACACAACACACTGCCATCAAGTCAGATCTGACTCATAGCGACCCCTCCTTGGGTTTCTGAGGCAATATCACTATGGAAGTAGATTCCCCAACCATGACACAAATATAATTGTGTTTCTGCAGAGCATCTGACTGGATACTGTTGTTGTTGTTGTTAGGTGCCGTTGAGTCGTTTCTGACTCATAGCGACCCCATGCACAGCAGAACGAAAAACTGCCCGATGCCACGCAAGCTCCATGATCTTTGCTAT
>NW_006921745.1:3846004-3847097 GCF_000298275.1 Orycteropus afer afer | reverse complement strand
TCTCCATTTATCATGATGCTGTTTATTGGTCCAGTTGTGAGGATTTTTGTCTTCTTTATATTGAGATGTAATCCATACTGCAGATTGTGTTCCTCAAACTTCATCAGTAAGTGCCTCAATCATCCTCACTTTCAGCAAGCAAAGTTGTATCATCAGCGTATCTCATGTTGTTAATAATTTTTCCTCCAATCCTGATGTCACGTTTTTCTTCATATAGTCCAGCTTCTCAGATTATTTGCTCAGCATATAGACTGAATAAGTATGGGGAAGGGATACAACCCTGATGCACTCCCTTCTTGATTTTAAACCATGCAGTGTCCCCTTGTTCCATTCCAACGACAACCTCCTGGTCAAGTTACAGGTTCCTCATGAGTACAATCAAGTGTTCAAGAATGGAAATTCCCATTCTTCTCAATGGTATCCATAATTTGTCATGATCCACACAATCCAATGCCTTTGCATAGTCAATAAAGCACAAGGAAATATCTTTCTGGTATTCTTTGCCTTGAGCCAAGATCCATCTAACGGCAGCTATGATATCCCTTGTGCCACATCCTCTTCTGAATCCAGCTTGCACCTCTGAACGTTCTCTGTCAATATACTTCTGCAAACGTTTTTGAATTATCTTCTGTAAGATCTTACTTGTGTGTGATATTAATGATATTGTTTGATAATTTCCACATTGTGTAGGATCACCTTTCTTTGGAATGGGTACAAATATGGATCTCTTCCAGTCAGTTGACCAGGTAGCTGTCTTCCAAATCTCTTGGCATAACCAAGTGAGTGCCTCCACTGTGGCATCCGTTTGTTGAAATATCTCAATGAGCGTTCCATCAATTCCCGGAGCCTTGTTCTTTGCCAATTACTTCATTGAAGCTTCGACTTCCTCCTTCAGTACCATTGGTTCTAGATCATATGCCACCTCCTGAAATGGATGAAGATCAACCAGTTCTTTTTGGTACAGTGGCTCTGCGTATTCCTTCCATCTTCTTTTGATGTTCCCTGCATTATGTAATGTTTTGCCCTTAGAATCTTTCAATATTGTAACTCGAGGTTTAAATTTTTTCTTCAGTTCTTTCAGCTTGAGAAATGC
>NW_006921745.1:3817631-3824428 GCF_000298275.1 Orycteropus afer afer | reverse complement strand
GAGCAAAGAAGAATGAAGAATATCAAAGATACATGGAAACAATTAGTCTAAGCAACTGGTACACCATGCAATCCTCAACCTATATGACTATGGGACCAGAATAACTAGATGGTGCCTGGCTGCCACTGTCAACCACTTGGAGGGGGATCTCTGTAGGAGATCCTGGTTAGCGTGGGAGAACAATGTGGAACAAAACTCAAAATCATTTAAAAAAAGGGACCAGGTTTGCTGGTCTGATAGAGCCTGGTGGAACCACTTAGACTATGGCCCCTAGTTGTCCTTCAGGTCTGGAATTGAACCCACTTCTTTGGCTTCCAGCCAAACAAAAGACAGGCATATGGGCTAAACATTTACATTAGCTAGATACACTCCTTGGAAAGATCAATCATGGGAGAATAGAAGGGCTGTATGCACAGGGAGACAGCTCAGGTGGCAGGAATGCATGGGAACGAAGGACACAGAGAAGAGGTGACTATGGGGAGGTAGTAGTAGGGGAGCTGTTGTATTGTGGTAAATTGTGACAAGATATACATAAGTTGCTATATGGAAAGTGAATTTGCTCTGGTAACTTGCACCCTAATCACAATAAAAATTAAAAAAAAAAAAAAAAAGAATAAATCTGCATTCTCTTACAAGTCTTTTTGTGGCTATATGCTTTCACTTCCATTGCACAAATACAAATTGCTGGGCCATAGGGTAGACATATATTTTATTTTATAAATAACTAACATATACTCTTCCCAAGTGGTTATTCCAATTTACACATCCTCCAAAAATGTGTAAGATTTCTAATTCCTCTACATCCTTGGCAATCTATTGATGTTGTCAGTTTTTTGTTTTTTTTTAATTTTAGTAATTCTAATGGGTATAAATGGATATCTCATTGTGATTTCAATTTGCAGTTACCTGATAATTAATGATGTTGAGTGTTTTTCAAAATGCTTACTGATCATTCATATATCTTCTTTTTGGAAAAGCCTATTCAACTCATTTGCCAATTTTTATTTTCTTTTTATTGCTATGTTGTATTAAACTGCTATTAATTACATTTTTTTTGTTATTTTGTCATAATTTTCATATTACTTTTGAAATTTCCCATCTGTTTTACCATTATATCCATATTTACAAATAAACTCTTTAAGTATCTATTTGCTGATTTTAACATCTGAGTAATATATAGGTCTGTTTATTTTAACTGATTTTTCTCTTGTTCTGGGTGACATTTTCTTATTCTTTGCAAGCCTAGTAATTTCTGATGGTATATTGAACACTGTAAATGATGTTTTAAATACTCTAGATCCTATTTTCTTCTTCTAAACAACACTGAAGTTGTAGAAAACAGTTAAATTACTGTCAGGTGATATGGAGGCCTTATTTTAGGCTTTGTAAAAGTGAGTCTTTTTCATTTTTTTTCCTTAGTACTAGAGTAAATCCTTTAGTCCTAGGATGTAATCTTTACTCCTAGATGTGTCATTTCTGCAATTTCAGTGAAAATTCAAGATATTAGCCAAGTCCCTTTAACTTGAGGAAACTAAAACTTTAAATTCTATATTCTTTCTGTGAGAAATTCCTGAAATCTCTGCTCAATTTTTTCAGTCTTCTAGAGCTTATTTTCTTCTTGGCATTTGTGGTGTATTTTTCTGCACCTGCATAACTCAAAAAGGAGCTCTGGTGGTGTAGTGGATAAGGCATTTGGCTACTAACAAGAAGGTCAGTGGTTCTAAACCGATCAGGAGCTTCATAGAAGGGAGATGGGGCAATCTACTTCCATAAAAATGTAAAGCCTCAGAAGCCCAATGGGTCACTATGAGTTGGAATCATATGAGTTTGGTTTTTGGTTTGGTGCCATAGCTCAAAAGTCAGCCAAGGATTAAAGAGATGCTTATTTGTAGCTTTGGGAGACTCCCTTCTCTCTGTCTCTCTCTTTTCTTTGATCTCCCCTAACGCCTTAGTAGTCTTTCTGGTAACCCTGAACACAGTCCAATGCTTATGCCAATAAAACTACTACTTTTTGTTTGAGCCCTATTAGTCATTAGCCATCTGAGGTAGGGAGTACTCCATTTAAGTGTGCATCTCAACCATGTGATTTACTCTTGTTTCAAAGTTTGAATGCTCTTCAGTTTCAACTTGATTTTTTATCCTCTCAACTGCCAATAAATAGTTCTCATTGTCTTTATATTTTATCAAGAATTTATTATTACTATTGGCAAGAGGGTTACTCTGGTTTAAGCTATTTTATCATTAACAGTAACTGAAATTTTATACCACAATTTTGACTAAACATGATTTCATATTATTTCTGAATTATATTTGTACCCC
Source organism: Orycteropus afer afer (assembly GCF_000298275.1). Taxonomy (NCBI): domain Eukaryota; kingdom Metazoa; phylum Chordata; class Mammalia; order Tubulidentata; family Orycteropodidae; genus Orycteropus; species Orycteropus afer. The sequence continues at coordinate 3,822,109 of NW_006921745.1, read as the reverse complement.
TTAGAAAAATTGTAGAAGTAAAAAAGACAATGTTAATATTAATTGTATCAATTCTGTATTTAAAAGTGTTATTGTGTCTTTGAAAGAAAAAGAAAAACAAAAACACAGTATCCCTACATGGACAAACTCAACATGATGACTTAAAATTGTCTAATCTATTGTCAATTATGTTGTTATATTTATTTTCCTAAAATGCAAATCTCATTTCCTACTAAAGTAATGTTTTGTTGGTGTTGTTGTTGTTAGGTGCCATCAAGTCAGCTCTGACTCATAGCAACCCTATGTACAACAAAATGAAACACTGCCCAGTCATGCACCATCCTCACAATCCATTATTGCAGCCACTGTGTCAATCCATCTCATTGAGGGTTTTCTCCTTTTTCACTGACCCTCTACTTTACTGAGCATGATATCCTTCTCCAGGGAAAGGTTCCTTTTCCAGGGAGAGGTCTCTTCTGATAACATGACCAAAGTAGGTGAAACAAAGTCTGGCCATTCTCACTTCCAAGGAGAATTCTGGCTGCACTTACTCCAAGATGAATTTGTTTGTTGTTTTGGCAGTTCTTGGTATTTTCAATTTTTTTTTTCCAACTCCACAATTCAAAGGCATCAGCTATTCATTGTTTTCTTAATCCATTGTCCCACTTTCACACGCATGTGAGACAACAGAAAAAACATGGCTTGGATTAGACACACCTTAGTCTTCAAAGTAAGTTTTGTTTCTTAACTCTTTTAAGAGATCTTATGCAGCAGGTTTGCTCAGTGCAATGTGACATCAAATTTCTTCACTGCTGTTTCCATGGATATTGATTGTGGATCCAAATAAAATGAAATCTCCACTTCAGTCTTTACTCCATTTTTTGTGATGTTGCCTACTGGCCCAGTTGTGAGGATTTTTGTTTTCTTTATGTTGAAGTGTAGTCCATACTGAAAACTGTAGATTTTGATCTTCTTTGATAAATGTTTCAAGTGATCTTCACTTTCAGCAAGCAAGGTTGCGTCATCTGCATATCACAAGTTGTTAATGAGTATTCCTCCAATCCTGATACCTCACTCTTTTTCTTATAGTCCAGTTTCTTGGATTATTTGCTCAGCATACAGATTGAATAGGTATCGTGAAAGGATGCAACCCTGACGCACACCCTTCCCAATTTTAAACTACACAATATCCCCTTGTTCTGTTCAAATAACAGTGTTCTGGTCTATGTATAGGTTCCTCATGAGCACAATTAAGTGTTCTGGAATTCCTATTCTTTCCTATGTTACCCATAAATTGTTATGATCCACACAGTTGAATGCTTTTGCATCGTCAATAAAACACAGGTAAACATCTTTTTGGTATTCTTCACTTTCACCCAAAACTTATCTGATATCAGCAACGATATCTCTTTTTCTAAGTCATCTTCTGAATTCAGCTTGAATTTCTGGACGTTCCCTTTCAATATACTGCTGCAACCATTTTTGAATTATGTCAGCAAAATTTACTTGCATGTGATATTAATGACATTGTTCAATAATTTCCACAGTCTGTTGGATCACCTTTTTGTGGAAGGGGTATAAATATGATCCTCTTCCAGTAGGTTGGCCAAGTAGCTGCCTTCCAAATTTCTTGGGATAAATGAGTAAGTGCCTCCAGCGTTGCATCTGTTTGTTGAAATATCACAGTGGGTATTCCTTCAATTCCTGGAGCCTTGTTTTTTGTCAATTCCTTCAGTGCAGCTTGGACTTCTTCCTTCAGTACCATTGGTTCTTGATCTTATACAACCTCTTGAAACAGATGAACATTGACCAATCCTTTTTAGTATAGTGACTGTGTAAATAGTAATATTTACTATTTGTTACATTTTACATCAAGGAGCTCTTGTGGCAAAGTAGTTAAGCACTCTGTGCTAACCAAAGAGTCAGTGGTTCAAACCCGCCAGCCACTCCATGGGAGAAAAGATGTGGCAGTCTGCCTCTATAAAGAGTTAAATCAAAAAAACCAAACCCACAGCCATCAAGTCATTTCGAACTCATAGCAACCCCTACTGAGTTTCTGAGGCTGTAAAACTTTATGGAAGTAGATCACCCAATCTTCCTTCCACAGAGCTGCTGTTGGGTTTGAACCACTGACTTCCCAATTAGCAGTCAAGTACCTTATCCACTACACCACCAGAACTCATTTATATGAAGAGTACAGCCTATGAAACCCTATGGAATAGTTCTACTCTGTCCTATAAGGTAACAATGAGTTAGAATCAACTTCACAGCAACAAATTTGGTTTGGGTTTATATCTTACATTATATAAGCCCTAATTCTAAATTATGGTATTTTAGAACTTTTATAAATGTAGGCTCAGTATACCCTCTAACCTCATATTATCTCTTTCTTCCTTCCAATCCCCTTTTGCCACACCCAAGTTCTTAATCATTCCCTAATCACACCAGAATTTTACAAGGTATTCTCTATTCAACAACCTACATACTTCCTAGCAAAACCTTTCTCATTATTCAATTTCTAGTTTAAATGTTTTATTTTCTGAAAAACCATTTCCAAACTATAAAAGACAAAATATGACTCTATTGTCTTCTACGGAGCTCTGCATGTAAAGTGGTCGAGTGCATGGCTGCTAACTGAAAGGTTAGCTCTGCAAACCCAACAGCCACTACACAGGAGAAAGCACTTGGTAGTCTGTTTTTTTAAAGATTACAACTTTTGAGACCCTGTGAGGCAATAGTACTCTGTCATATAAGGTCATATGTATTGGAAACAACTCAATGGCATACAACAATGACAGCATATTCCCATAATATTCTGGTTTGTACCTTTATTGTCTTGCTTATAAATTGTTTTATATATATTACATAAATACAACAGAATGTTTATATATTACAAGGTCTGTTTCTTCCCTAAGTCTATTGGCTCCTTGAGGACATAAGAAGTAGCTTATGTTTTTAATATATATATCCTGATATCTTAGCGACTGGCTCTTTGTAGGTGTTTAATGAAGTTGAATTAAATTCAATTAAATTTGGGAAGAAAAGTAGAGCAGCTCTTTTTTTTTTTTTTTTTTCTTTGACAATAATGAGAAAGTAGTCAACCTATTCAAATACTACTCAAAGGATCATAAATTAAAAAGTAAAGTTATATCCCAGCCACAATGTTGTGACCACACATCCTGATGGTGTGGTATCATATTAGTAGTATTACAAATTCTCAAATTCTGAAAATTTGCCCCCTTCTTTTTCCCAAGTCTGTATAGCTGCTGAAAACCTGCCCTTTTGATTTCCCTAAGGGTAAGGCTAAAAAGTCAGCAGGCTGAATGTTGGCAAGATATGGAATACAACACAGTTACAGTTTTTACATCTCTCTGGTGGCACAGTGCTTAAGCTCTCAGTTACTATCTGGAAGGTAAACAGTTTAAATTGACCAGCTGCTCTGTAGGAGAAAGATATGACAGCCAACTCCAGTATAGATTATAGCCTTAGAAAATCTATGGTGCAGTTCTCCTCTGTCCTGTGTGTCTCTACAAATCATGATTGACTTGACAGCAGTGGGCCTCATTTTTGGTTTTATCTCTAGTGAAGGAGTTCTGATGGTGCAGTGGTTAAGCACTCTGCTAATCAAAAGGCAGCAGCTTGAATCCACCAACCATTCTACTGGAGAAAGATTTGACAGTCTGATTCCATAAAGATTACAGCCTTGGAAACTTTAGAGGGCATTTCAACTTTGTCCTGTGCTTAACTCTGAGGCAGAATAGGCTAGATGACAATGGGTTTCATTTATTTGGTTTTATCTCCCATAAGAAGTTGGGTGGTGTTTTATTTAGTTTCTTAGTGTTGCTGTAACAGAAATACCACAGTGAGTGGCTTTAATGAACAGAAATGTATATTCTCATCAGTTAGGAGACTAGAAGTTTACAATCAGGGTGCCAGCCCTAGGGGAAGGGTCTCTCTTTCCACTCTAAACCAAAAATAAACTCTGCTGTCAAGTCAGATCCAACTCATAGCCACCCCTCTTTGGGTTTCGGAGGCGGTACCATTACAGAAGTAGATTGCCCAATCTCCCTTCTGAGGACTCTGAGGGTAGGGGAAATCCATATCTGCACTTCTTGGAGTCTCTTGGAGATCTCTACTTGGCATCTATCTTTCCCCTATCCTACTTACTTGTTTCTGTGACTAATCTGGTCTTTTTACATTTCAAAAGAGATTGTTTTAAGACACATCTTACAATGATATGGCCTAATAAAGTAACAAAGAAAATCGTATTCCCAAATTAGATTATATCCAAATTTATAGGGGTTATGATTTACAACACAATTCAGTCCACAATAAGATGTAACAATGTTCAGAACTCATGCTGACTCAGAATGTATTCAGTCTGATCCAAAATGTCTAAAAGTAATTATAAATTTTTAAAATAGGTTAAATAAACATAACCAAAGATCAAAAAAAGAAAATGTTGAATATAAATTTACAGAGATCAGTAGGACTGTTTA
>NW_006921745.1:3813022-3817531 GCF_000298275.1 Orycteropus afer afer | reverse complement strand
GACTCACTAGTGAAAATATATTTTGGGCTGTATTAATTACCTAAAAAAAATTAATATGATCTTTTGTTTCCTGTTCTGCAGTAGAATTCATAAACATTCATATATATTTATATTATATATAGATATATATATTTATAAAGATAGCCATACTCCATAAGTAAATATAACAGTAATATATTGAATTTTTCAAGATCACCATAGCTAGACTAAACTCATGCTCAACAAAATCCTTTATTTTACTTTCTGACTATGTAGCTAGATAGCACTTCCCTACTTCCCTTGTGGGAGCTTTGGTGGCGTAGTGCCTAAAACATTTGACTGCTAACCAGAAGCCTGGCTGTTCAAACCCACCAGCCACTCCTTTGAAGTAAGATTGGGCAATCTATTTCCAGAGTGATACTGTCTCAGAAACCCAAGGAGGGGTCACTATGAGTCAGATCCGACTCAATGGCAGTGAGGTGAGGTTATTTTCCTTATAAGGAGCTGTCGTGGTGCAGCTGGTAATTTGGCTGCTAACCAGAAGTTCAGCAGTTCAAACCCACCAGCTGCTCTGAGGGAGGAAGATGAAGCAATGTAATTCCATAAAGATTTACAACCTTGGAAACCCAATGAGGGTCACTATGAGTCAGATAGACTCGAAGACAGTGGGTGTTTTTTGGTTTTACCTTCCTTGTAGTCATGAGAGCAAGCTCTGTTCAAAGGAGTATTAGTGCTGTAACTACTTCTGTACCCAGCCCTTAAAAGTCCCCTGCACAGTCCTCCACATATTCTTCCATGCAGAGGATCAAGTTCAGAACTCCAATGCCTCAGGAAAGGGGCAACAGCTAAATGAAAAGTGCCAGAATCTTGAATGACTATGTGGACCAGAGCTCCCCTTCCATGCCCACACTCCATACTAGACTGTAAATCAAATGATAAATAAACTTTATTATGAAAAGCCCATAAGATTGTGGGATGTTTATTACAGCACTTTGTCCTAATACATTCACTTCTATTAGAAATACCATAATGATAAATTTCATTAGACCATTTGGGAACTCTGATCACATGTTTCTGGGATATGAATAGGTTGTGCTATTACTACAAGAGCCTTGATGGCACAACCAGGTAAGCACTCAGCTGATAATCAAAGAGTTGACAGTTCAAACCCACTTGGGAGAGAACGAGGAAGATCTGGTGATCTGCTTCTGTGAAGATTACAGCCAAGAAACCCCATAAAGCAGTTCTCTTTATCACATGGGTCACTACGACCTGAAATTGACTGGTTGGCTTCAAATAACAGCAATAATTTCCGTTCAACTAGATCACTGGTATTTAAAAACAAAACAAAACAACTTTTTATTCAAATGTTCATATTTTACTAGTAGAAAGAAAATTCTGTGTTGCCCAATTTCATTCCCCTAAGTATATTTCAGAGTCCTTAATCATACTGGATTCTGAAGTCTCAGTGAACACCCAAAGCCAGCCTTTCCTACTCATGAAAAGTAGTTTTCCCTCCTACTTTGTGATTGAAACCAGACTAGCATAAGATAAAAGTCAAGGACTGCCTAGAAATGGCCTGCAGTGTGGTCAGCTAGCTTTTGAGTGAACACTGGGGTCACTCACAGGGCTGCTCTTTGTCAGGACTAAGGGGAGTCTGGCCGTTGTTTCTTCCAAAGGCCAGGTTTTCTGCTGTACTGACACACCTGTCATTTACCATCCTGACAGCCTGTCCAAAATGCTTGCAGGCAGATGGTTAACTAAGGCAAAAGCCTTTGACTCCTCAACATATTTCCTCCAGTTATCTGACAAAGTCTTAGTTCGGAAGATTCCATCCTATTTATTCAGATTATTTTAGTTACTCACACTGTAGTCTACAGAACTAGACTTTTTGAGGAGAAAGGTCAAAACACTGGTTTCAGCTGTGCTTGGGAGGGATTGTTCTCACTTTAGTCAATATTATCTTGGGATTCAGAGTTTGAGAATGTGCTTATAGGATAGTCTTAGCCCATTATTTAAATAGCTAATAAAGACAAAATAGTGAGAAATGAAACCACATCAAATTTTTTGGACCTAAGATTTATTTTTTCCCTTCAATTCAAATCTCTCTCTTTGGCATTTTTCAGGTAAAACACCCTCTTCCCCATTATAAATAAACAAACAAGTTGATCCTCAGAAAAGGGTAGAAAAACCAAGCCACACAATGCCAAATATGTGTTTCAACTCGTAAGATTTTGTAGACCAGTGAATGTAAGAGCTAGCAAATAAAGAGCCAACAAAGAGTTTTAAATATATATTTTTTGAAAAATACTAAAAGTATCATTTAGTAAAATCAAATTATTTTAGAAATTGGCTATATGAGGTCTCTTGTCTTACAAAGAAAATTTTCTAAACAATTAAAAAAAACAGAGTTTACAGTTCTTAGATATGCACATATTTATTTATTCTTCTTTTGTAAATAAGAGATCTAAACAATCTAAAAGCATTCACACAATACGCTGCCTTCCCCTTTCTTGTATATTGCCTTTCTCTTTATCCAAGTTAATACTTGTCTACTTTCTAATTAGTCATTTTCCCTTTTTCTCCCTTTCCATCCCTGATAATCATCAACGAATGCTATTTTCTGTGTGTAAACCTTTTCTTGACTTTTTATAACAATGGTATCATATACTATTTGTTGATTTCTGATTGATTTATTTCATTCAGCGTATTGTTCTCCAGGCTCATTCATATTATGAGGTATTTTTGTTCTTTAATGTTGCATATTATTATGTTGTGTGTATGTGCCGTAGTATAACCAAGGCAAAGAAAGACACAGAAGTGCACAAGATTTAAAGGCAACAAAGGTAAATACTGTTATATACACAATCTTGCAATAACAGTAATAGCAAGCAATAATCTATGAATAAGTCAACACACAAGCTGGTAGAAAGGTGAATGAAATGACACACACAATTATATATATGTCTGGTAAGAAATATTTCTATATACATATTTATATGTGCTGCAAATATGTCCCTATATATAGTAGAGCCTAGAGGGGGCAAAATTAAAAAACCCATAACCTAAAACCTTCAGAACAGAAGCAGTGGACTTGGGGGCTTGGGACCATAGTCTCAGGGCATATCTAGGCCAATCAGCCTAATGCAGTCCACAAAGACAATGTGCTACATCCTACTTGGATGAGTAGTGACAGGAGTCTTTAAAACATGTGAATGGTCATCTAAAATGCAACTACTTATCTCTCCCTGTTTGGAGCAAAGAAGAGTGAAGAAAATCAAAGACTCAAGGAAAAAATTAGTTCAAAGGACTAATGGACTACATGAACCTCAGCTACCACTACCCTGAGAACAGAAGAACTAGATGGTGTCCAGCTACCCTTACCTACTGCTCTGATTGGGATCACAATAGAAGGTCCTCAACACAGTGAGAAAATGTGGAACAAAACACACAATTATAAAAAAGATAAGACTTACTCCTCTGTGTGAGACTGGTGGAACCCCCAAGACAATGGCCCTTAGACATCCTTCACACCTGAAACTGAACCCACCCCCAGGGATCAACTTTCAGCCAAACAATGCTACTGTTGTTAGGCTTCGTTAAGTCACTTCTTATTCAGAGAGACCCTATGTATAACAGAACGAAACACCACCTGGTCCCGTACCATCTTCACAGTTATTTCTATGTTTGAGCCATTAATACCGCCAGTGTGTCTATCCATCTAGTTAAGAGTCTACCTCTTTTTTTCTCACCATTTACTTTACCAAGTATGATATTTTTTCTCCAGGAAATGGTCCCTCCTGGCAACATGACCAAAGTACAAGAGACAAACTGGCCATAATTGCATCTAAGGAGCATTTTGTCTGTACTTTCTCCAAGACAGATTTGTTCATTCTTAAAGAAGTCCATGGTGCACTCAACATTCTTCACCAACACCAGAATTCAAATGCATCGATTCTGTGGTCTTCCTTATTTTCTGTCCAGCTTTCACATGCATATGAAGCTATTGCAAATGATATAGTTTATGTCAGGTGCACCTTAGACCTCAAAGTGACATCTTTCCTCTTTAAGACTTTTAAGAGGTCTTTTGCAGCAGATTTGCCCAATGCAATATGTCATTTAATCTTGATTGCTATTTCCCTGGGTGTTGATTGTGGATCTACATAAAATGAAGTCCCCAACAATTTCAATCTTTTCTCCATTTATTGTGATATTGCTTATTGGCCCAGTTGTCAGGATTTTGTTTTCTTTATGTTGAGGTGTAATACATACTCAAGGCTGTAGTCTTTGATCTTCATCAGTTAATGCTTGAAGTCATCTTCACTTTCAGCAAGATTATGCCATCTGCATATCACAGATAGTTTAATGAGTCTTCTTCCAATGCTGCATGCTGCATTCTTCTTCATATAGCCCAGCTTCTCAGATTATTTACTCAGAATATGATTGAGTAAATATAGTATAAGGACACAACCCTGATGTACACTTTTCCTAATTTTAAACCATGCAGTATCCCATTGTTCTGCTTGAACA
>NW_006921745.1:3812130-3812782 GCF_000298275.1 Orycteropus afer afer | reverse complement strand
GCAAAAGGGTAGTGTTTGCCTAAGAACAAAGCTCAGAAGACAAGAAAGAACAGGAAAGAAGGACAGATGGAAATGAGGAACCCAGGGAAGAAGTGGGAAGAGTACTGTTACCTTGAGAGGATTGCAACTGATGTCATGAAACAAAATATGTATAAATTTTTGAATGGAATACTAACTTGTTCTGTGAACTTTCACCAAAACCACATTTAAAAATAAATAAATAAAAGCAATCACACAATTCATATTCAGGGTATATTCAGGAAAATAAGAGGTGCCTCTCACCGAGCATATGTCTTCAAGGCCCAAGATGACACAACAGGTTTTCTTTTCAAATTGAATCTACATACATTTATTAAACATCTAACTTGCACAAAGTATTTTGTAGGAAGTTATGAGGGAATCAAATAATGGTAAAGTTTTAAAGCTTTACTGTATGCCTGCAGATGTGCTAAGTAGCTTGCAAGCTTTCAGGGGAAATGTTGCAAAGTGGAAATGGATGGTTCTGCACTCAGGAAAAAGAGATGTGAATCCTAATATCATCAATTTTAGCACCCTGTACCTTAATTCTCTCACTGTAAAATGGAGGTCTTCATATGGTTTACATGGAAACTCAGGGGTTTTTGTGAATAAATTAGTTATTTCATGATAAGCA
>NW_006921745.1:3804052-3811550 GCF_000298275.1 Orycteropus afer afer | reverse complement strand
AGTACAAGACAAATTAGATGATTGAGAACTTCTAATAATTAAATTATTATGTGCATTGAAAGACTGCTCAAAAAAAGAGTAAGAAAAGACTGTACAGACTGGCAAAAAAAAAATGCTTGGCAATGATATATCTAACAAGGGACTTATTTCTAAAATTTATAGAAAACTTCAACATCTAAACATAAAAAAGATAAACAATCTAATTTAAAAATGGGTAGCAGATGAACAGACACATCACCAAAGATATTCAGGGGACCAACAAACACATGAAGAAATGCTTTTGACCACAAGCCATTACAGAGATGCAATATTGAAGGATTCTATGCACAAAATATTGAGTCATGCAGGAAGCACCAAAAAAAGATGGAAGGAATACACCAAGTCACTGTATTAAAAAGAATTGGTTAATGTTCAACTATTTAAGGAGGTAGCAAATGATCAAGAACCAATAGTATAGAAGGAAGAGTCCAAGTTGGAACAAAGGAATTGGCAAAAAACAGGCATCCAGGAATTGATGTTTCAACAAATAGATACAGATGTATCTATGTCAAGAAATGATTTATGCCAAGAAATTTGGAAGACAGCTTCTTGACCAACAAAGTGGAAGAGATCCTTATTTCTGCTCATCCGAAAGAAAGGAGATCCAATAGAATGTGGAAATTATCAAACAGTATAATTAATATCACATGCAAGTAAAATTTTGCTGAAGATAATTCAAAAACAGTTGCAGCAGTATATTGAAAGGACATTGGAAGAAATCAAGGTGAATTCAGAAGAGGATGTGGAATGAGGGATATCATTGCTGATGTCAGATTGATCTTGGCTGAAAGCAAAGAATACCAGGAAGATGTTTATCTGTGTTTTATTGAACTGTACTCATGAGGAATCTGTACATAGACCAAGACTTTGTTGTTTGGAAAGAACAAGGGGATACTGCATGGTTAAAATCAGGAATGGTGTGTGTCAGGGCTGTATTCTTTCATCATACTTATTCAATCTGTATGCTGAGAAATAATCTGAGAAGCTGGACTATATGAAGAAGAACATGGGATCAGTATTGGAGGAAGACTTATTAACCTGTGATATGCAGATGACACAACCTTTCTTGCTAAAAGTGAAGAGGACTTGAAACACTTTCTGGTGAAGAACAAAGACTACAGTTCTCAGTAAGAATTACATTTCAACATAAAGAAAATAAAAATCTTCACAACTAGACCAATAAGCAATGTCATGTCATTGTTATTATGTGCCATCGAGTTGGACTCAACTCATAGCAACCCCTCCTTGGGTTTCTGAGGCAGTATCACTATGGAAGTAGATTGCCCAGCCTTCCTTCTGAGGAGTGGCTGGTGGGTTTGAACCACCAGCCTTCTGGTTAGCAGTCAAATACCTTAGGCATTGTGCAATGTCATGGTAAATGGGGGGAAAAAAAGAGAGAGAGAGAGATTGAAATTATAAGGGATTTCATTTTCCTTGACCACAATTAATACCCATAGAAACAGCAGCCAAGAAATCAGATGTCATAGTGTGCTGGGGAGATCAGCTGCAGAAGACCTATTTAAAGTGTTAAGAAACAAAGACATCACTTTGAAGACTACAGTATGTCTAACCCAAGATTTGGTATTTTCTATTGTCTCATATGCATGTGAGAGCTAGACAATGAATAAGGAGGACCAAAGAAGAGCTGATGCTTTTGAGCTGTGGTGTTGGCAAAGAATGCTGGAAGTACCGTGGACTGCTAAAAGAACTAAAAGGTCTGTCTTGGAGGAAGTGCAGCCAGAATGCTTCTTGGAGGTGAGAATGGCCAGACTTCGTCTCACATACTTTGGTCATGTTGTCAGAAGGGACCATTCCTGGAGAAGGATGTCATGCTTGGTAAGGTGGAGGGTCAACAAAAGAGGGGAAGACCCTCAATGAGATGGATTGACACAGTGGCAGCAGCAATGAGCTCAACTATAGCAAGAATCATGGAACTAGTTCAGAACCGGGCAGTGTTTTGTTCTGTTGTGCATAGGGTTGCGGAGTCGGAGATGACTCGACGGCACCTAACAACAGGATTTCTATGAGTTGGAGCTGACTTGATGGTGCCTAGCAATAGCAACATGTCCATTGCAGCACTACTCACAATAGTAAAGAGATAGAAACAATTTAAGCGTCCATCAATGGAAGAATGTATAATCAAACTATGGGACGTACCCACAATGGAATACTATGCAACACTAAAGAATAATGAAGAATCTATGAAAAAATTCACAAATGCAAATGAACTTGGAGGATATTATGCTGAGTGAAATAAGTCAAACACAGAGGAAAAATATTTTATGAGTCCACTATTATAAAAAGTTAACGTAAGTTTTACAAGGATGAGAAGGTGGAAGAAGGAAATTTGCTAGCTAGGTAAGAGACACATATTGATTTGAGTGAAGGGTAAGGCAAAAGTGGGTGTCAAGAACAGTATCATCAAGGAAAAGGAAGACATGGAGAGATGCGCAAGAGATACAGGAAACAAAGGTAAATATTGAGAGGCCATCTAAAATGCAATGATCTATCCTCATCTGGAACAAACAAGAGTGAAGAAAATCTAAGACAGACAGAAACAATTAGTCCTGGGAACTAGTGGACCCTGCAAACTTCAGCCTACATAATCCTGAGACCAGAAGAACTAGATGGTGTCCAACTACCAATCAATGCCAGCCACTTGGAAATTGATAAACTGGAAAGCCTGTATAGAGAAGGAGAAAAATGTGGACCAAAATTCAAAGTCATAGAAAAGACTAGGCTTACTGGTCTGATAATAAACTGTAGAAAATCCCAAGATCATGGTGCCTAGTCACACTTCAGGGCCAGAATTGAACTCAGTCCCACAGCTTAACTTTCATCCAAAGAAGATACTGGTCTACAATGTGAAAAATGACACCAGGGAGGTGCCTTCCTTAAAACAATCAACTATGGGAGATCAGAAGGGTAGAATTTGTGCAGGGAGGAAGCTCAGAAGGCAGGAATACATAGGAAGGAAGGATGCAGGGAAAAGGTAACCATAGGAAGGAAGTGGGAAGAGAGCTCTTATACTGTGAGGATTGCAATTGATGTCATGAAACAAAAAGTGTAGGAACTGTTGAATGGAAAACAAATTTGATCTGTAAACTATCTCTCCAATGACAAGAAAAAGTTAAAAATCAATCAATTAATCAATCAATCACCTGAGGTGCCTCAGAGAAAAGCAGTTTCCTAGACTTCAAATCTATAGAAACAGTCTCTTTAACAGGAGGATCCCAGAATTTGCATTTAATAATTCCCCCAGATAATGTAATGTACACTGCCATATCAGAATTTTGAATTCCTCCATACTACTTTGCTTTCTTGACAAAGGTCCAGAAAGTGGCAAGTAGCTGGACATCAGGGCATTCACCGGATACACAAAGCCACGATCCTGAACTTGTGTAAGTCAGAAGACTCCTTTTAAATTTAATTAGAGTAGTGGCCTCATATTCCTCTGAAAGTCCTAATAAAACATTCAGAGTCCCTGCCTTTAACAGTTTTCACTTAAAGTAGCCACTATTAACTGTAACTGGGAGTGAGTTCTAATAGTGACTAGGATTTTAATTAAACATTGCTTCACTCAAACATGAATATGGGAATCATGAAATGCCTTGAGCACAAGGAGTTTCTTGGTTCTTGATTACCAAATGGGGGCCACAGGACATCTGTAGAGAGGAAAGAAGATAAATAATCAATGTTCCATTGTTATTTATTATTTTTTATCCAAAAAGGGAAGAATGAATTTTAAAGTTTACTAATATTTAACACAAGGAGCTCTGGTGGCACAGTGCCTAAGGCATTTGACTGCCAACCAGCAGGTTGGTAGTTAAAACCCACCAGCCACTCCACAGAAGGAAGACTGGACAATCTAATTCTGTAATGATTTGTTGTTGTTGTTGTTGCTATCTGCCGTCGAGTTGGACCCGACTCAGCGACCCCTCCTTGGGTTTCCGAGGCAGTATCACTACAGAAGTAGATTGCCCCATCTTCCTTCCGAGGAGTGGCTGCTGGGTTTGAACGTCCAGCATGGTTAGTCCCAGAATGGTTAGTAGTCAAGTGCCTTAGGCACTACGCTACCAGCCTTGGAAACCCAAAGGGGATAGCTATGTTTCAGAATTGAGTCAATGACAGTTTGGTTTGGCTTTGGTAATAGTTAACACATAGTTTGACAGAAAGTAGTATATAATTTATATGTAAATATGTACATGTATATAGGTGCATACTAAAAGAAAATTGTACACAATAAACAAAAAACTTTGAAGTCAACAGAATCAAAGTGTCTGTCTCTGTCAGTTAATTTCTCCATTTATATAACGGGTTAGATAATAGTACTTACTGTGTATAGTTCTCAAATTAAATAAGATAATATTTGTAAAGTACTCAGCTTTCACAGTGCCTGGATAAGTGCTCAAAGACTTGTAGTATGGTAGACCTTCTGTAAAAAATAGCAGCAATTTTTTCTATCTCTGTATCTACACCCATGGTGATTCTGCAGCTCCCCACACAAAGAGATGGAATCTGTTTCCCTACTCCTTGAATCTAAACTAACTTCTTGACTTACTATTTCCAATAGAGTGAGGCAGAACTGACTCTGAGCCAGTTCAAGTTCTAAGCTTGAGGAGTCCTTTCACATTTCTGCTCGGTCCCTTGGAACCCTGCTAAACTCCTATATGAACAAGCTGAGGCCAGCCCGCTGAAGGGTGAGAGACTTAGTTCAACAAAGATGAGCAATCCCAGCTGAAGAAATCCTAGACTAGCTAGCACCAAGATTTCCTGGCAACTGACCACAGACACATGAATGAGCCCAACTAAGATCAGAGAACCACCCAGCTCTGTAGTGAATCCATAGAACTGTGAGTGAAAAAAATAACTGTTGTTTTTTGTTACTAAAGTTTTGGGTGCTTTGTTACACAGAAAAAGCTAATAAACAGTTGTTTACTGCCACCATCACCTTCATTAGAAAAAAAGCAAAGCAATAATCTACTCTCAAGTGCAGATGTGATAAAATAAGTTTAGATAGTTGTCTTAAACTCTTGGGGGAAGAAAAATAATACAGCTGAAGTAATCAGGTGAAAAGTTGATTCCTTTAGAGTTCACCTACAGTCTGAATGAAAGATTTATATGTAAGGTACTGAATAGCATCAATGTTCCCTTTAGGGAAAGGAATGTCTGTGAGAAAATTCAATCCAATGACAAAGAAATCCACCTCTTGAAACTTCACAGATGCAAGGAAATTTGTGTAGCTATTTGAGAGGTGCCTTGGGCTGACTTAAAAATTAACTTCGTTTATGATCTTGCTGGTCAATTTGAAGATGAAGCTTGGGCTGTGATCCCAGGAGAAGATGATAAATGTAACAGAATAAACATTTACATATTTCTTAGCTCAGGAACCTGGAGCAATTTTCAATATGGGTCACATACCTAGAGTTCTTTATCTCTGATCTGAAAGCTTAGAGAGTGAGTCATCTTAAAATCTGTATTTATCAGCATCTTTTTTAAAGATTAAAAAAGGATGAGTGACCAATTAAATAGAAGCAGATATTATTGTGTAGGCTTCCAGTACAAGCCATTACAAGGGGCTTACTCATCCAGCAACTCTCTTTCTTTCTTTTCTTTTCTCTTTTCAACCCTTTTCTACTATTCTACCTTCCTGTATAGGGAGCTCTGTAGTTCAGGTTTAGCGGCTAAGGCAATTGGCTGCTAACCAAAAGGTTAGCAGTTTGAACACATCAGCTGCTCCACAGAAGAAAGATGAGACATCTGTTTTCATAAAGATTAAAGCCTTAGAAACCCAATAGGGGGTCACTATGAGTAGAAATCAACTTAATGGCAGTGAGTTTGGTTTTGGTTTGAGACTTTCCTATATGGAATTCAAACCTGAGGTCAGACCTGAGGAGCCATCTAATTAGCATAAGCATGAATGCTACATGCTGGTGTGGTGGAAAGAAGAGTTAGCAGGTGATTGAATCCCTGGGATCATTTTTGGAGATGCCATGCTAGCCCTGAACTACCTGAATCCAGACTTATCTTTATATCAGCTGAAAAATAAACTGTCTTGTGTAGGTCACTATCTGGGTAGAGGCTGTGTCTCTTTAACAGGGGGCTAATACCATTTCTAAATGTTATAGGTGTATATTTTAATTAGCTGAGACATGTTCCTTGGCATTCTGCATAAAGAATTTACTTTGACCACAACACAAGTATTAATTACTGGGAAATATTAAACTGACAAGTCAGTGGAAAATGAATGCCAAAACGGTCAAAATCTGAAGTAGTTCAATGGGAGGACCAGGGGAGTATTAATCATACCACAAAAGAAACAATGGCAGCTAAGAGAACCTTAAATGCACCAAGCTGGTAACCATGTGACCTTAAGATAGCTCATATTTTATTGACTCTCACCATAGAGGGATATTTCATTAATAGCAAGGCTGCAATTACTCAAGGATGCTACTGTATAGAATGAAGATCATATTTTTCTGGAAGTCTACTGAGACATTCTGAATGAGGAATAAATTTGACATCAGAGATGACAGACATTTAAAGGAAAAGGTTATATCAGCTGATGAAAAAAGTACTACTAAATTAAAGGTATCTGTGGTATTCTGTAAGAGTTTTTCAATAGTTCAGTAATTATTACTATTGCAAAATTACTTTTTTTAATCAGAAAAAAAAATACATCCCTGTTCTTATTCAAGGGTATCTTCATTCCTGTATCCAGAAACCTCTCTCAAGGAAATATGGTAAGACAAGTCCTAATGCTATATTCCTTTGAAAAAAACAATGCTTCAAAACCATCCTCAAACCTGGTGTTAATAACATCTAAGCTGTTGTTTTATGGGCTGTCAAGTCGGACCCGACTCATAGCGACCCCTCCTTGGGTTTCCGAGGCAGTATTGCTACGGAAGTAGATTGCCCCATCTTCCTTCCGAGGAGTGGCTGGTGGGTTTGAACCAACAGCCTTCTGGTTAGCAGTCAAGTGCCTTAGGCACTACACTACCAGAACTCCTAACATCTGAGCAGTAATGGAATATTCTACCTGAAATAAAGAAGAAATATTAGCTGTATTCTCAGAGTAGCCACAGACCTGCTTGCAGTGTGTCACCTGGCCTAGGTTAACAGCATAGATTGTACCTTTGTTTCTGTGACAGTCTTCTT
This sequence comes from Orycteropus afer afer, assembly GCF_000298275.1. NCBI lineage: Eukaryota > Metazoa > Chordata > Mammalia > Tubulidentata > Orycteropodidae > Orycteropus > Orycteropus afer. The sequence goes on along the minus strand of NW_006921745.1, from coordinate 3,804,353 downwards.
AATAGATACCAGGTCAGGCATAAAAGTAAAGGGAGGGCAATCTCTCTCTTTCCAAGAAATAAGAAATGAACGAACTAAATACTTGCTTTTCTATCAGAACTTCCCAGTGGCTAGGGACACAAGTTGAGAACTAGAGCTGATGTAGGTCAATAATAACAGGTGCTCTGAGACAACCTTTTTGTTTTATCAAAGTCTGGAGATCTATGGAGAAAGATAATCTCTCCTCAAGGAATTAGCTTTTAAACTTCAATCATGTTATAGAATCTCCTCCTTATTTTTTTTCCTATAAAAAAGCAAATGT
>NW_006921745.1:3802076-3802692 GCF_000298275.1 Orycteropus afer afer | reverse complement strand
CCAAGGAGTGTATATACCTCAGGTAAATGTTCAACTCATATGCCTGTCTTTTGCTTGGCTGGAAGCCACAGGTGTGGGTTCAATTCCAGACCTGAAGGGCAACTAGGGGCCAATATGTTGCCTACAAGAGACACACCTTAGGCACAAAGACATAAATAAGCTAAAAATCAAAGGATGGAAAAAGTATACAAGCTAATTGCAAACAAAAGAGAAAATGAATGGTAATGTTAATATCTGACAAAATAGACATTAAGTCAAAATCTATTATAAGAGACAAAGAAGGGGACTTACATAATGATAAAAGGATCAATTCACCAAGAAGACATAACAGCTATAAACATTTAGGCACCTAATGCCAGTGTGCCTAAATTTATAAAGCAACCTCTAACATAACTAGAGAGAAAAATAGATAGTTCCACAATATAGATAGTTCTACAATAACAGTAGAAGGTTTAAATATACGACTGTCAATGACAGATAGAATAACTAAGAAGAAAAGTCAATAAAGATATATAAGACCTAAATAACACTTTTAACTAGCTACACCTAATAGATATATAGAGCACCCAACAGTAGCACAATACACATTCAACTCCCAATACACACGAAACATTTC
>NW_006921745.1:3799339-3800545 GCF_000298275.1 Orycteropus afer afer | reverse complement strand
TTCATACAATCCAACACCTTTTCTTGACAAGAAAACTCACAGCAAAATAAGAATAGAAGAGAAATTCCTCAACATGATTAAGAACATATATGCAAAATGAACTGCCTACATTATTCTCAGTAGAGAAAAGCTAAGACTCTTCCTTTTGAAACGAAGGGTAAGACAAGGATTATCTTAATTCTATCTCCACTCTATTCATTATTGTACTGGGAGTCTTTGCCAGAGTAATAAGTCAAGAAAAAGAAATAAATGGTATCCAAATTATAAAGAAAGGAAGTAAACTATCCTTATTCCTAGGTGGCATAATCCTATACATAGAAAATCCCAAAGAATTCACGAGAAAGCTTCTGGATGTAACAGAAGAATTCAGCAACACTGCAGGCTACAAGGTCAACTCACAAAAATTAGTAGATTCCTTTAGACTAACTGGGAGAACTCCGAAACAGAAATTAAAAAAAAAAAATGCCATTGACAATAGACCCCAAATTTATAAAATTCCTAGAAATCAACCTAACCAGGGATATGAAAGACTTATACAATGGAGACTGTAAAAACAATGGTACAAGAGACTAAAAGAGACCTATAAATGGAAGGCCACACTTATCAAAATGGCCTGGTACTGGTTCAGTGATAAAAACATACACCGGTAGAACGGAATTGAGAACCTAGGAACAAATCTATCCATCTATGGACAACAGATTGAGAACAGGTCAAAGTCTATTCAATGGAAAAGAAACATTTTCTTTAACAAATGGTGCTGGCAAAGTTTGATATATACATGCATAAAACTTAAACAGGACCCATACTGCACACTATACACAAAAACTAACTCAAAATGGATCAAAGACCTAAATGTTAAACCTAAAACTATAAAGTATTTGTAAGTAACAAAACTTTGGGGCCAAATTTAAAAAATAATAATTAACTAACAAACATGGGTCTCATAAAAATTAAATAGTTACGTATACCAAAAGACTGTGAAAAGAGCAAAAAGACAACCTACAGACTAGGAAAAAATATTTTGAAATGACATATCTGATAAGGGTTTAATCTCTAAAATATATGGAAAATTTCACAACTCAATAACAAAAAGATAAACAACCCAGTTAGAAAGTGTGAAAAGGACATGAACAGACACTTCAACAAAGAGGGCATTTAAGCAGTCAGCAAACACACGAAAAGACACTCATAGTTATTAACCATTAT
>NW_006921745.1:3789760-3798639 GCF_000298275.1 Orycteropus afer afer | reverse complement strand
GTATCTATTGTTGTTATTTGTCATCGAGTCGGCCCCGACTCATAGCGACCCCTCCTTGGGTTTCCGAGGCAGTATCACTACAGAAGTAGGAATGCCCAACCTTCCTTCTGAGGAGTGGCTGGTAGGTTTGAACCGCCAGCCTTCTGGTAAGCAGTCAAGTGCCTTAGGCACTATGCTACCAGAGCTCCCCATGTATCTATATGCAGGTGTATATGTAAGTGAATGCATCCATATATATTCATATACCTATTAAGCAAATTTACACACTCACTCACTGCCATCAAGTTGATTCTGACTCTATGTGACCCCTGTTGGGTTTTCTAGGCAGTAAATCTTTATTGAAGTAGATTGCCCATCTTCCTTCCATGGAATGGCTGGTGGGTTTGAACCACCAACTTTCTGGTTAGCGGTCAAATACCTTAGGCACTGCTCCACCAGAGCTTCTTAATAAAACACACAGGAGGCACAAATCTAGATACTTGCTGTTGTTGTTAGGTGCTGTCAGGTTAGCTCTGACTCATAGTGACTCTGTGTACAACAGAACAAAACATTTCCCAGCCCCGTGCCATCCTCACAATCCCTGCTATGCTTGAACTCATTGTTTCAGCCACTGTGTCAATCCAACTCCTTGAGGCTATTCACTTTTTTGCTAACCCTCTACTTTACCAAGCATGATATCCTTCTCCAGGAACTTGTCCCTCCTGACCACATGAACAAATTGGTGGGACAAAGTCTCGTCATTCTCACTTCTAAGGAACATTCCGGCTGTACTTCTTCCAGCACAAATGTGTTCATTCTTCTGGCAGTCCATGATGTTTTCAGTATTCTTCACCAATTCAAAGGCATCAATTCTTCTTCAGTTTTCCATATTCATTGTCCAGCTTTTGCATGCACGTGAGGCAACTGAAAATATCATGGCTTGGTATTAGGTGTACCTTAATCTTCAAAGTGGTTCCTTAGCAGGTAAGAGTTAAGAGTCTTTTACAACAGATTTGCTCAGTGCAATACAATGTCTAATTTCTTGACTGCTATTTCCATGGGTATTGATTGTGGATCCTAGTAAAATGAAATCTATGTCAACTTCAATCATTTGTCCATTTATAGTGATGTTTCTTATTGGTCCAGCTGTAAGGACTTTTGTTTCCTTTATGTTGAGGTGCAATCCATATTGAAGACTGTCATCTTTCATCTTCGTCAGTAAGGGCTTCAAGTTTTCTCCACTTTCAGCAAGCAAGGTTGTGTCATCTGCATATTGAAGGCTGTTAATGAGTCTTCTTCCAAACTTGATCCACATTCTTCTTCATATAGTCCAGCTTCCTGGATTATTTTGCTCAGTATACAGATTGAATAAGTATAGTGAAAGGATACAACCCTGACATACACCCTTCCTTTTTTAAACCATGCAATATCCCTTTGTTCTGTTTGAATGACAGCCTCTTGGTCTATGTACAGATTCCTCATGGGCACAATTAATTATCCTGGAATTCCCATTCTTCTCAATGTTATCCATAATTTGTTATGATCCACACAGTCAAATCCCTTTGCATATTCAATAGAACACAGGTGAACATCTTCCTGGTATTCTTTGTTTTCAGCCAAGATCTATCTGACATCAGCAATGATATCCCTCATTCCACATCCTCTTCTGAATCTAGCTTGAATTTCTGAATTCACTGTCAATATACTGCTGCAATCATTTTTTAATTATCTTCAGTAAAATTTTACTTCTGTGTGATAGTAATGATATTGTTTATAATTTCCACATTCTGTTGGATCATCATTCTTTGGAATGGGCAAAAATGGGTCTCTTCCAGTTGGTTGGCCAGGTAGATATTTTCCAGACACATCTAAGACTTAATCAAATACCTCTCAGGATTGGCTTATGGGTTCTGAAGGCTTAGGACTCTAGTCTTTTGGGACGACTCAGTCAATTCACATAATATAGTACTTCAAGTTATGTTCTACATCCTAGTTTGGTGAACAGCATCTGGGGTCTTAAAAGCTTGTGAGCAGCCATCTAAGTATACGCTATTGTTCTCTACTTTTGTGAAAGAAAAGACAATGGAGAAAATCAAAGACTCAAAAAAAAAAATAATCCATGCCATCAATAGACTGCAGGGACTAAATGCAGCCTCTGCTAAACTGAGACCAGAATTAGATGGAACCTGCCTACTACTACCAACTGCTCTGACCCACGACACAATGTTGTTGTTGTTGTTATGTGCCGTCGAGTCGGCCCCGACTCATAGCGACCCCTCCTTGGGTTTCCGAGGCAGTATCACTACGGAAGTAGGATTGCCCAACCTTAGGTCAAAATCCTAAAAAAAAAAAAAAAAAAGCCAGACCTACTGGACCTATAAAGACTAGAGGAACCTCTGAGACTATTGCCTTGAAAACTCTTTAAGCCATGAAACATGATTCCATAAGATCATCTTTTAGCTAAATAACAGACAGACTCATAATATAAACAATATCATCCAGGAGTACTATGTTCCTTTACAAAACCATCTCTATGAGGCCAAATGGTCAATATTTACTCTAAAGCAAAGATGAGAAGGCAAGGGAGGAGGGAAGCTGAATTACTGGAAATGGAACAGCCAGAACAGAAATAATGAAAAAGCTGATATACTGTGAAAAATGTGACCAATATCATTGAAAAAATTGTGCAAAAATTGTTAAATGGGAACCTTCCTGAGTAAAACTTTCAACGAAAACACAATAAAAATAATTTAATAAGAGAAAAGAAAAGAAGTTGTGCTTCATTTACTAAAGAGTACTTTTTAGCAAAAGGCTATTTTCTCTGTACTCATATCCTGACTGATTTGTTCATTTGGAAAATCTGCCTAATGTGTTCATAGTAATTTATCATTTTGGTGAAACTTTAATATTTCTTTTCAGTTAAAAACATCAATATATGCACCTACATGGATTTTTTGTCCCTTAAAAAAATCCAAATTCTTATGGAAATATGTTAATAGAAATTCGCAGAGTGAAAATGTACCATATATCAAAATAACTTCTTTTTTTTAAAGATTTGACCTAAACTGAGAGAATAACAGAATGTATAGTGCGACCTGTGATTTTTGTAACTGAAGTTGCATTTCTATATACTTATTTAAAATATTTTTAAATAACTAGGTTGTGTTTCTCCTTTGCAAAAAGTAAAGAATTTAGAATTAATTTCTCGGGAATGAAAGTAGGAATTTGCCAAGCAGAACTTACAGGAGGTTCCCAGTGCTGAATAATCAGACCTGCAGTGGATATACAGTGCCCATATCCCAGGCTTCTGTTAAGTCAAATGTCAGTTGAAGCCCCCACTCCCAGATCCTCAAAGGTGCCCTCCACCTGCAAGGCTGCTGTCAAAGGAAAATAGATTTCCAGAAATAGGCAGAGCAAAGAGTTGAGTTTCCTTCCTCTTATTCTAACTTCAGGTCCAATCACCAGCTCCAAAGCAATTGTTTTATGGCCTCATCTAGACAAATTTCCCCCTAAACCTATTTGTTTCCTTTTGGAGACATTGGAGGTTCCTCCCAGAATACAGCTGAATGGACATTTTCCATAGTTTTCTGCTAGAGAAAGGTCTGTTTGGTGCGAGATTTTGATTCACACTCACCCATTAAAAATACAAAACTGCAGCAGCAAAACAAATGGTGGTGGTTGAAGGGATAAGGAAGATGGGGGCAGGGGATCACTAAATGCATTTCTCTGTGCCAATAAAGAAAGTTTTGTTCAGTCTTCAGGTTCATAGAAAAGAGAGTTCAGAAAGAATAAAGCCATGGCTTGGATAATCCTGCAGCTCATCGAAATATCTATTTTCTTTTTTCCCCAGCAGAACCATTTTGCCCATCTAAATGCTTCTGGGAGAAGCCAGAATGAGCCACATGTGTTTTCCCCACAAAGGAGCCCTATATTTAACACAGCACACGCATCTAACACCTCAAACGGTTTTGAAGGAAGCTGTGTTTATTATGTGGGCTTATGAAATAAAAAGTACAAACTCTCTCATCCTAGAAAAATATGCAATAAAATTTACAGCCAAAATAAGGAAGCTGTGCATAATGTAACTCTTGGCAAGAATTTTAATCAGTGGATTGGCAGGGCTAGATGCAATACTTCAGTTCCTTTCAAGACATGTCTGAGCTCCCTTAATTTAAATACCACACACTGGGTTTGGAGAGAACATTTAGGAGACGTGAGCTCTCTGCTGCAGTGCTGACTAGCAAAGCAAGCGAACTGAGAAGGGAGCGCTTTTGATGCGATAACAGCTTCAACCTCAGGGAATAAATGATGGCAAGAGATAGACATACTGCAATTGCAGAGCAAAGCAACACAGATTTACATTATGATAATACAGCCCAGCCACATTACATTACTTTTTGCAGGTAAAGATTCCTCCAGGTATCAGTGTCATTCAGGTTTGCCATTAAGAGCAAAATTCTGGCCCTTGTCAGTTTTCAGGCAGGAGTGCTGTTTTTCCAATTGGAAAACAAGAGAGCTATCCAGTAGCCTTCAGTCCCTGAGCTGCCTGACAGCAGTTCAAAGGAGTTGAAAGTCAGGTCACATAATGTGGACCTAAAACTGACCATCACAGAAAGAGTTATAATGTGATGAAAAGCTCCAGGGAACCTATTATATCCACCATCCCTGTCAGTATGAAACAAGAGTAATCCTGCCTCTGCAGCTACAATTTTTAAAGAGCCCACTAAGAAAACATTTTCTCCTGCCATCTGCACAACACTTTAGTGATTAGTATTCAGTATTTCACGTGAAACCTCTGGCGTTGAAATATTAACGAAGAAGACTCAAAAAGCCAAATGGTAGAGAAGCAAATTGTAGAGTGTTTGGACTTAGCTGTATCAATAGCATAGAGGCCAGAGGTACATCTATGGAGAATAGTGCCTATGACAAGCACGGAAATTGTGTCTCTGTCCACACATCTGACATCCATCTTCTAGATAACTTTACCATAATATCAGGTCAAAAATACAAGTCAAGCTCATTAATCTTAATACATTATGACACTACATGAAAATCACCACTGTACCTTCCATGCTATCAATGATGAAAATGGGTCTATGATGTCCTCAAAGAGTTTTAGGTTTTTTTTTTTTTTTTTCTCTCCAAGTTTCTTCTTCATCTACACCTGCAGAGCAAGATCACATAGTCTGCCTTGATCCATGGAGGCTCTCAAATATGAAAGCATTAGTTTTAGTTGCTGAATGATCTTTCAGGAGTTCTGGTGGTGCTGTGGTTAAACCATTGGGCTGCTAACCAAAAAAGGTCAGAAGTTCGAGCCCACTTGGGGCTTCCTGGGACAAATATTAGGCAGTCTGCTTCCATGAAGATTTACAACCTTGGAAATCCTATAGGGCAGTTCTACTTTGTTCTATAGAGTTGCAATTCCATGGTAGTGGGTGGGAGGAATGACCTCACAGCTAGACATGGAAACCGCAATGCTTAATAGAAACTGCTTAGTGGTGCCCTTTTCAAGTGGCATGCAGGACATGCGCCACACCAGCCATATATTAGATACACCTCTCATGGAGCCCTTTTCATTTTTACAAAAAATATTATTTTTTAAAAAAAGATTTTAAATGTTCTTAAGTTTGCAAATATAAGGAGCTCTGGTAGCATAGTGCCTAAGGCACTTGATTGCTAACCAGAAGGCTGGAGGTTCAAACCCACCAGCTACTCCTTGGAAGGAAGGTTGGGCAATCTACTTCCATAGTGATACCACTTCAGAAACCCAAGGAGGGGTTGCTATGAGTCGGGTCCAACTTGACGGCACATAACAGCAACAACAACAAGTTTGCAAATGAAGCAAAACCTAGAAACACAAGATGTTGCTAAAAAATTTCAGCAGTGAATCAGTATTAAGGAGAATCAGGAGGGAGAGAACAATGTAAGCTTCACTGTATCAGAATCAAGGGTCAAGGGACAAGAGAAGCCCCCAAAACTTTGTAAACTTTCCTTCTAAGGATGTTTTCAGATATTAATCCAGAAATATGATTCACTTCTGGAATATACTAATTATTTGTATGCTACAGTATTACTTTGTTAGGTCATTTATATATACACACCACCAATATCTTGAGAAAGTTAATTTGTTGTGGGTTGCATGTTGTTGTAAGGTCTGTAAAACCAGAACTTATTATGAACATAACATGGGACACCATTTGCTCCATTAATTATACCAGTGTGTATTTGGTTCCTGACTTTCAATGGAATTAGCAGAAAGCTGAGATTTTGACACAGCCACAAAATCATACCTCATAAACTATACTCATAGTCTGCTTTAAGTTTTGCCTTGCAGAAAAGGAATATAGCCTTTTGAAACAGGAGGGAATATCTCCCATTAGCATATAGTCTAATAGCAATCTTGATAGTTTCTCTTGAAAATGAGTATTAGAATTAATGAAAGAAAAACATTTCCTCCATATTCATATAATTGCATGATTCTTTAAAATCCAGAAAGAATGTGAGTGTTTTTGAATGTGAAGATGAAAGAGCCTTAGAGAAACTGATGATCAGGCCCAGTGGGGCAAACAAATTCAAAGGATTGACAAATATAAGGTAATTATTCTAGGAAAGATGATTTAAGGGAATAAAATTTTAATGAAGTAATTTAGAAGCATAAAAATTATTCGAATATGATGGAGATTAGACAAGTCATCCTCACTTTCAGCAAGCAAAGTTGTATCATCAGTGTATCTCATTTTGTTAATGATACTTCCTTCAATCCTGATGCCCCATTTTTCTTCATATAGTCCAGCTTCTCAGATTATTTGCTTAGCGTATAGATTGAATAAGTATGGAGAAAGGATACCCCGTTGCACTTCCTTCCTGATTTTAAACCATGCAGTTTCCCCTTGTTCTGTTTGAATGACAGCCTCCTGGTCAAGGTACAGGTTCCTCATGAGCACAATCAAGTGTTTGGGAATTTCCGTTCTTCTCAATGTTATCCAAAATTTGTCATGACCCACACAATCAAATCCTTTGCATAGTCAATAAAGCACAAGTAAACATCTTCCTGGTATTCTTTGCCTTAAGCCAAGATCCATCTGACAACAGCTATGATATCCCTTGTTCCACGTCCCCTTCTGAATCCAGCTTGCACCTCTGGAAGTTCTCTATCAATATACTGCTGCATCTGTTTTTGAATTATTTTCAGTAAGATCTTACTTGCATGTGATATTAATGATATTGTTCTATAATTTCCACATTCTGTGGGATCACCTTTCTTTGGAATGGGTACAAATATGGATCTCTTCCAGTCAGTAGGCCAGGCAGCTGTCTTTCAAATCTCTTGGCATAACTGAGGGAGTGCCTCCAGTGTGGCATCCGTTTGTTGAATTATCTCAATGGGTATTCCATCAATACCCGAAGCCTTGCTCTTTGCCAATTCCTTTATTGCAACTTCGACTTCTTCCTTCAGTACCACTGGTTCTAGATCATATGCCACCTCCTGAAATGGATGAAGATCAACCAGTTCTTTTTGATACAGTGACTCTGTTTATTTTTTCCACCTTCTTTAGATTTTCCCTGCATCATTCAATATTTTGCCTTTAGAATCTTTCAATATTGCAACTCAAGACTTACATTTTTTCCTCAATTCTTTCAGCCTGAGAAATGACGAGTGTGTTCTTCCCTTTTGGTTTTCTAACTCCAGGTCTTTGCACATTTCGTTGTAGTAATTGGCTTTGTCTTCTCGAGCTGCTCTTTGAAATCTTTGGTTCAATTCTTTTATCTTGTCATTTCTTCCATTTGCTTTAGCTACTCCCCGCTCAAGAGCAAGTTTCAGAGTCTCTTCTGTCACCCATTTTGGTCTTCTCTTCTTTTGTTGTTTTTTTAGTGATGTCTTGCTTTCTTCATGGATGATGCTCTTGATGTCATCCCACAATTCTTATGGTTTTCAGTCATTGGTGTTCAATGCATCAAATTTGTTCTTTAGATGGTCTCTAAATTCAGGAGGGATATATTCTACATTATATTTTGGCTCTCGTGGACTTGTTTTAATTGTCTTTAACTTCAAGATGAACTTGCATATGAGCAGTTGATAGTCTGTTCCACAATCAGCTACTGGCCTTGTTTTGGCTGAAGATGTTGAGCTTCTCCATCCCCTCTTGCCACAGACGTAGTCAATCTGGTTCCTGTATGTTCCATCTGGTGAAGTCCAGGTCAGAGCTGCGGACTGTCAGCTACTCTGATGAGACCTACAGCTTGAATATTTCCAAGTGGTTTTGGGATCTGAGAATTGACCTAAAGATCAGTCCCAGTCATCAAGGGCTGCAGGGACAATTGCTCTGGTGGCCTATGACTAGGAAGGGAAACAGCAAGGAGGGAGACAACCTGAGCTGTGGACTTTCTGCTGTCCTGAGGGTGAAGCCATTTTGATTGTTTACATGTGGCAGTCATTTTGGATATTTAAAATGACCAAGAGTGCAGCCACTTTGAATGTTTGGCCATTTTAGTGGCCATTTTAGATATTTACAGTGACCAAAAAAAGCAAAGGGGACTGGAACAGATTGATAAGTCAGCCACAGAGACCCAGGTGAGGAGAGGGAACCCAGGCAGCTAGGTGGGAAGGCACAGAGAGGACAGAAAAGGCAACGGGGACCAGAATAGATTCAGGAGTCAGCTGCAGGGATCCAGGTAAGGGTGGTTGGAGGGATCCAACAGCTAAGGGAGACAAAATTGTCTGTCGGTTTGTCCTACTGTGGTGATGTGTTGTTGTGAGTCTTGAGGCTGTGCCACTGGTGTTTCAAATGCAGTGGGGTGCACATGGTGCACAGGTATCAGCCTGGCTTGCAGACTGAGACAGACTAGGAAGAAGGAAGAAACCATCCACTTCTCAAAAAATTGGCCAGGGAAAACCTTAT
>NW_006921745.1:3780613-3789071 GCF_000298275.1 Orycteropus afer afer | reverse complement strand
TCACCGGTAGTTGGAAAATTTGGCCTTGGTGACAGAAATAATGCTGGAACTCTCATGGTAGAATTTTGCAAGACCAATGACTTGTTCATTGCAAACATCTTTTTTCAACAACACCAACGGTGGCTGTACACGTGGACTTCACCAGATGGAAAGACTCTCTGGCACCTACCACATGCCAGGTACCATCAGACACAGTGAGTAAAATATAAAGATGACACAGCCTTATCATCAGAGTACATGTAATAATTAAGAGACTACAAAGTTATTTGTCCTTTTGTGAGAAGATTTGTCTGCTTCTCCACTCCACTGCAGCCAAAAAAAATGCTGTCCTCATGGAATTTCTCCTAGCTTTGTCAGTATCCATTTCTTATTCCTCTGACTTTCGGCAGGATTTGTGAAAAAGGCAAAACATCAAATATGATGGACAAATTTCCTGTACAACCACTACTATCTGTGATGCCAGGCAAGCTGCTTATCCCTTTTGAGCCTCTTTCTTTCCTTGTAAACGTGAGTTTGCCACATTTGAGAGGTATCTTGAGGAGTACTTGTAAAGATCAGCTTGGGTCAAGCATATCAGACACTAAGGACATGGCAGATGCTTATTAAATGGTGACTGCTGTAATTACCACTTGCTTCATCATTTTATTTAATGTCAGTGGTACTCTTGGACTGGTGCTTGTTTAGAGGAGACTCTAAGAGGCCAAGCACTAGCCTTGTCTCAAGTCAGAAGATGTATCTTGCAGATAATCACAGCTCTACAGAGTTAAGGAATATCCCAACCCACAAACCAGCATGTATTGATAACAGTCTAAAAAGGTTCAGAATAATCCTTCCAATGCTACTGCACACCTAAACAAAAGGAAAGAAAGCAATGGTGATTATACGACCAAAGCTAATTTTCCCTTACAGTGAGAATTCCATGCTCCTCCTCCAGACTTCTGAAAAAGTTGCCATGTGAAATTATTTCACATTCTTTTCAGCCCACTCAAAGCACATAAGGGCTCACTGAAACATGGGTCTTGTAAATATGCCTGAATGTCAGGATTTTGGCTGTACCAGTAGAACTAGGAAGGACTCCAGTTGTATCTTTCAGTGTTCTTCCTGATTTATGAGCCAGAGCTCTGGTATTTGATGTACATGTGAAAAAATATAATGTTCTCTTTTTCATCCATTGTGATTTTTGTCAAACCAACAGTAATTTAATTCTCACCCTTATTAATGAACAAGAATTTAGAAACTAAAAATGTGCTGTCTATTAGGACAGTAAACCAAAAAATAAGCAATATATGATAATGTACCTTAATTAGATCTTGAGATGATAATATAAATTCCAGAATTAGAAAAGTAAAAAACTTATAGAAATAAAAAAGTCAATCCATTGGTGAAAATAGCCATCAGTACTTCCTGTTAATGGACATAAAACACAAAGTGACAGAGAGAACAACAACAAAAAAAAAATTCTTTCAGGGTTTTTTTTTTTCTCAAAGCCAAAATTAAATGTCTGTTCAAAATGTTATATGGCCAAGAGTTTAAACAAACTGTTTAATATAAAACTAAAATACCATGACATAAAGAATCAAACTAAATGATATGATACAAATAATCTGAGAAAAATTACATTTAATTTATAAACTATACATTACATGGTCTTTTAAAATAATATATTTGGAAAATAATTTCAAACTTACAGGAAAGTTGCAAAGCCAGTAAGAGACTCCTTTATCTACCAGACCCCCAATTATTAATATTTTTACCACATCTGTCTCCTATATCTACTATGCTGTTGTTGTATGCCATCAAGTCAATTTCCACTCATAGGACCCCATAGGACAGAGGAGAACTGCCAAGTAGGAACCCCTATGCTGTAAATCTCTTTTTACAGGAACAAATAGCCAGGCGTTTTCTCCCATGGAACCACTGATAGGCTGGAATTGCTGACCTTGTGGTCAGTAGCCAAGCACTTTCATATAGCTCTAAATGGAGCTGTAACTATAAATGAACACAAATGTAAATATAAATATTTTATATATCTATAAATATAAAAGGAGTCCTGGTGGTGCAATGGTTAAGCACTCAGCTGCTAACCAAAATGTTGGTGGTTTGAACACACCTAGTAGCTTGTAGTAGAAAGACCTAGCGGTATGCTTCTGTAAAGGTTACAGCCAAGAGAACCCTGTGTGGAAGTTCTTCTACGTCATACGGGGTTGCAATGAGTAGGAATCTATTCAACAGCACCCGACAATAATATCTATATAGATAAATAGATACATTTTTTTTTCTTTTTCCTCATTCCCTTTAACCATCTTTTTCTGAACAATGTGAGAACAAGGTCCAGACCTGATGTCCATCACCCCAGTTTGTGCTTCCTGAAAACAAGGACACTCCCCACCATAACCGCTTCTCAATCTGCATGTCAGAAATTGATACTAGTACAATCTTACTATTTCATTCAAACTTTAACAATTGTTCTATTAATGCTCCCTTTTGCTTTCTGGACCAGCATCCAGCACAGCATAATTGTATTTAAAGATGACATGGAGTCAAATAGAGAGCTCTGGTGGCAGAGTGCTTTAAGACATTTGACTGCTAACCAGAAGGCTGGCAGTTCAAACCCACCAGCCACTCTTCGGAAGGAAGGTTGGGCAATCTACTTTTGTTGTGATACTGCCTTGGAAACCCAAGGAGGGGTCGCTATGAGCCAGATCTGACTCAATGGTAATGAGTTTGTTTTTTTAGAGTTTGGCCTCAAATAATCATGGAAGAAGATTTAAAAAGATTAAAAAAGAAAAAGTAATCACTTCCATGGCACTAGAAGGTGACAGAGAAAGAAAGAAAATGTATTTTGAAACAATTATCAGTTTGCTTTCACTGCTCAAATCCACAGATTTGTTAATAAAGCTATTTGAATTTTAAATTTCTATTTTATCCTGGTTTGTAAAGAAAACATGTATTTGCAAATGTCAATTTGAAGTTGTGTTTCGAACTCATCTGGATGATACTACATATGTACCTAGTATAGTATCAGATACAATGTGTATTGTTAATAATTATTATTAAATTAAAAGTAAGTATCTTTAGGAAAATATTTACTGAAACATTTTAAAGTATTTGAAAAGGAGAATAGTCATGCTACATTGAGGTTTTTCAGGCTGTTATTTATATTGTAAATATATGAGCCAACATCTTGAAAGTCTTTTGCAATAAATTATTTATTTATTTTCATAATGGATATAGACTTTTCTCTAGAAAAACACAGGCCACACTGTCTAACAGAGATCTCAGTACTTTCTCATCAGTAACAAAGTATGACATCTAAATGTGGCAAACTCACTTAAGCCTGGTTGCAATTCTAGACCAGTCGAAGGGCAAGAGGTTAAGTCACGGCTGTATTTATCAATATGCTTTTAAACCAATGAGTGGATCGAGTAACATACAGAGCGAATGGGAATTAAATGTAATTAAAATCACTGTCTCAACAGACAGGGCAGGTTATAACCTTTCTTCTCTCTAATTAAGTCCCCTCTCTTTACATGTCTCTAAAAGTGATAGATAAAAGAACTCAAGATTTTGTAATGTTTTTAGGATGTTATATTTAGTTTGCTTTTAAAAGTCAGAGTAATAATACAAAGCAAAGATATCTAGGAGAGTGTTGTTAGAAAAGAAACACCAAAAGAAATGGTTGAAATTGTGATAGTACGTTTTATATTCTTTTGGTTGGTTTATTTTAAGAAGCTCTGAGTGAGACAAATTTGTCAAAAATGAATACAGTCCTCAGTGGAAGTGCAGAATTTCTTAGGTGCTGAGCTTATACGGAGCCCAGTTTTTGTCCATCAGACCTTTTACCCAACAATGCTCAGGTCCATACAGAAATTTTGGGAATTTTAACCTAAGGCAAAGAGAAGGTGGAGAAAAAAAGTGGAAACATTGAAAAGTATAATTAACTGATTTCGTAGTCCCTGGGGAGGTAGCATTCTTTGTACTAATTTCTAGCACAATTGGAACTGCACTATAATAGGAACTAAGCAATTGTGTGGTGGTTGCTGAGTGACAGCTCTTTTGGAAGACATAGAAAACAATGTTTGCCTTTGGCGGGTGAGAACTGATTGTTATACTCGGAAGGGAAGAATCGGTTATAGATTAATGAAGTACTAGTTCAATGCTGTTGTTGTTATGTGCTGTCGAGCTGGACCCGACTCATAGCAACCCCTCCTTGGGTTTCTGAGGCAGTATCACTACGGAAATAGATTGCCCCATCTTCCTGGGTTTGAACCGTCAGCCTTCTGGTTACCAGTCGAGTTCAATGAGTATTCTGCAATTTATTACTTTTTCTAATCATGTATGTATCATGTATAACTTACAGAAAATGTGGAAACCAGAAAAGTAAAAGTATAAAATAATCTGTACATTACCCATACTCCCATAGCCAGAGATAAGTTCTCTTAATAATTTGTGTATTCCTTACAGATAAACACACACACACATTTCTATCCAATTTTTTAATTTATATGCATATTTATGTATTTATGATTGGGATTATATAACATATATAATTTTTATACCTTTTCAATTATCACTATATTTTGTTTTCTCATATCATTACATATCATTCAAATAAAATTTTAGTGTTTATATAACACCACATGATAAGAACTTATAGATTGATTTAACTAGTCTCTTATGGGCAGGGTTTTCCCAGTTGTTTTCAGGAATTTGGTTCCCAGAGTTTGGTCCCAGAAATGAACATCAGCATCAAGGAAATTTGTTAGAAAAGCAAATTTGTGACCACATCCCAAGCCTAGTGAATTGGAAACTCTGATAGCGGGACCCAGTCATCTATGTTCTAACAAGTCCTCCAGGGGATTAGATCATGATTGAGAACCACGGCTTTAAGATATTCCTAAAAATAAATTGAAGACTCTAACCACAGGTATTGTCCTTATTAATTAATTAATTACTCTGTGTATTAATGTATTTATCAATGTGCTTTAACTTCAAATTTACAGAGCAGAGTTTGTTTTACATTAACATTTGGTGTACATTTGGTTTCACTACCCAATTACCATCCTTAACCTAACTCACTCTCCTCCCCTCCCTTCCCAGTGAACCACCCCCCCCCATACCCTTCTTAGTTATGCATTCCTATGTATTCTGCATTTGCTCTGTGTGAATATTGCCCCTCTGGTGACCCATGATCAATTGCTCCAAGGGATGCATCTCCATAGAATATGTGGGTGTGTCACCCTGGGTTGAGTGTTCTGCATGTAAGTTGTATTTACTATTGGGCTGAGAACCAGCCCCTGGCAGTGGGTTTTATTCCAGGCTCAACGTGTATCCCAGGGCCATAGCATTGGGGGTCCCACCAGACTCCATCAGACCTATAATTCAGGTCATTTTGTGGTTTTGAATTTTGTTCCACGTTTTTCCTCCCACTCTATGCAGGATCTGCAGTTTTGATCCTTTCCCTAGTAGTTGGCATTGGTAGGTGGGCACCATCTAGTTCTTCTCATCTCTAGGTCCATCCTGTCCTAGGGCTAATGCTTACAAATGCCCTTGGAATTTTGCACTTTTCTTCACTTCCAGTGATAGGAGACCATTAGCTGCATCTTAGATGGCTGCTCGAAAGCTTTTAAGACTCCAGTTGCTATAAACCAGTGTAGGTTGTGGAATAAGGTTTTATGTATTTTGTTGTGCCAATTGAGTTTGGTGTCTCCCAACACTATGGTCCTGAGTCAGTAGATCCTTTGGAGATCTCTCTCACAGTGTCTGTGAGGGATTCCTCTACGTATGTCTTCAGCTCTTTCTGTAAGGATTGCGGGTATTTTGTATCCCTGGTACCTGTGCAAGATCAGTCTCAGATGAATCTATCCTTGGTCTACAGTATAATCCTGTTTACTGACCCCCATCTGATCTTCTCAGATGTTTATGTGTTTATCTGTAGCCTGGTGTTTGATGTTAAGGGTAATGCAGTATTGTGGATATATTGGTATTAGCCTCAGTTGTCTATATCTTATGTGCACAATTTGATGTCCTCCCTTTCCCCAGTGTTATCATTGTGGCCACAGACTCTTTCCATACCATCCCTCACCTTACCCACCTCAGCATCTGGCCCCCAACTAGTCCAAAATTACTCCCTCCCCACTCTGGTAACCTACAAAGTGAGTTCCCTTCCTTAACCAAACCCTTCCTTGTCTTTTCACAGTAATGGGTTCATACAATATTTGTCCTTCTGCGATTGACTTATTTCACTCAATATAATGTCCTTCAAGTTCATCCACATTATGAGATGATTCACGTATTCTTCATTGTTGTTTAATGTAGCATAGTATTTCATTGTGTGAATGTACCATAATTTGGTTATCCATTAATCTGTTAATGGGCATTTAGGTTGTTTCCATCTCTTTGCTATAGTGAATTGTGCTGTGATGAACATAGGTGTGCATATGTCTGTTCATGTCCTGCCTCTCACCTCTTTAGGATATATTCCTAGTAATGGTATTGCTGGTTCAAATGGTATTTCTATTTTCAGTTATTTATTTATTTAATTATTAATTTAATTATTTCCTTACTTCTAAAACTGTAGAATTCTTTAGTTGTTCTTTTTCTAATTGCTGGAGTTGTTGAGTTAGAGTGTTGATTATGTTTCTTTCCTTTTTTAATGTATGCATTTATTGCTATAACCTGACCTCTGAGTACTGCTTTTGCTGTGTCCCCTAGGTTTTGGTATCATGTATCTTCATTCTCATTTGTTTCTAGGACTTTTTTTCATTTCAGCTTTTATTCATTCTATTGCCCAGTAATGTCTGAGCAGTGCATTGTTCAACTTCCACGTTTGATGTTTTTTTAATTTTTCCCTTGATCTTCCTATTATTAATTTCTAATTTTATAGTATTGTGATCTGAGAAGATGCTTTGTAGTATTTCAGTGTTTTTAAATGTATTGAGGCTTGTTTTATGTCCTAACATATGAACTATTCTGGAGAATGATCCATGTGCACTGGAGGAAAAATGTGAATTGTGCTTTTGTTGGATGGAGTGCTCTGTATATGTCTATGAGTTTGAGTTGGTTGATTGTGTTGTTGAGTTCTTCTGTAACAATGTTGATTTTTTTTCTACTTGATCTGTCCTTCCTTGAAAGTGGTGTGTTAAGGTCTCCTACAACTATTGTAAAGTTGTCTGTTTTCCCTATCAATTCTATTAATATTTGCTTCCCATATTTTGGAGTGCTTTTATTGAGTAGATAGATATTTATTATCATAATGTCTTCTTGTTCAATTGACCCTTTCAGCATCCTATAGTGTCCTTCTTTGTCTCTTACGTTGTTTTCCACCTTAAAGTCTATTTTATCAGAAATTAATAATTCCACTCCTGCTCTTTTTTTCATTAACATTGGCTTGGTATATTTTTTTTCCACCCTTTAACTCAATTTGTTTTTATGTTTGTGTCTAAGGTGGGTCTCTTGTAGGCAGCATATTGATGGATCTTCTTAAC
The DNA here is from genome assembly GCF_000298275.1 of Orycteropus afer afer. Classification (NCBI taxonomy): domain Eukaryota; kingdom Metazoa; phylum Chordata; class Mammalia; order Tubulidentata; family Orycteropodidae; genus Orycteropus; species Orycteropus afer. Next base: position 3,781,584 of record NW_006921745.1, on the reverse strand, counting down.
TTATCTAGTATGCCACTTTCTTTCTCTTGATTGGTGCACTTAGGCCATTCAAACTGAGTGTAATTAGTGATAGGTATGAATTGATTGCTGTCAATCTATTGTGTTTTTCTGTTGTGTTGTTGGAGTTTCCTTGGTCCATCTACTTTTCTGTGCTGAGTTCATTTTGTTGTCAAGTGGTTCCTCTCTTTTCTTCTTTATTGTTGGTTTTGTGCTTATAAAAACCATATGTTTTCCTTTCTTCTGGGTTTGCTTAAGGCAATTGCTAATTTTCTCTGTGGTTACTTTGGAATGTTCTTGTATATATTTTTGGAATAGTCTGTTTTGTGAAGACATTGTCCTGTTTTCCTCTCCATTTGGAAGTTTTATACCTAGAACTTGTATTCCCTCTATTTGGTTAGTTGCTGTTGGCATGTGCAGATTATATTCCTTGTTTTTAGTGTACAGTGTTTTATGGTCTCATTTTTAGCATCTATTTCCGATTTGGTTTTAGTGTTCATGTCATGTGTCCTGATTTTGTTATTGTCTGTCGTGGGTTCTCTATTGGAAGGACTTCTTTAAGCATTTCTTCTAGGGTTGGTCTGGTTTTCACAAAATCCCTTAATTTCTGTTTTCCCATAATGTCTTGATTTTGCCCTCGTATTTGATGGACAATTTGGCTGGATATAGGATTCTTGGTTGGAAGTTCTTTTCCTTCAGTGTTTTATATATGTCATCCCATTGCCTTCTTGCCTGCATGGTTTCTGCTGAGTTATCAGGGATCAGCCTAACTGTTCAATTATTATAAGTGATATTTCTTTTGTCCTGGGAAGCTTGTGAGATCCTTTCTTTGTCTTTGGTTTTGGAGAGTTTGATTATGATATGCCTCAGTCTTATTCTCTTGGGATCTATCCTGTGTGAGGTTCTTTGAGCTTCTTGGACAAATATCTTTTCTTCCTTCATGATATGGGGGAAATTTTCTCTTAGTAAGTCTT
>NW_006921745.1:3763940-3780513 GCF_000298275.1 Orycteropus afer afer | reverse complement strand
TTGGACAAATATCTTTTCTTCCTTCATGATATGGGGGAAATTTTCTCTTAGTAAGTCTTTCACAATTTCCTCAGTGTGTTTTTTTTTTTTTTTTTCCTCTTCTTGTTCTGGAATTCCAACGAGGCATATTTTGTTTCTTTTCATGTCATCCCATATAAGTCTTAGGTTCTTTTCCTTTCTCTTGAATCTTTGTTCTAATTTTTCTTCATACAGGCTGATGTCAAGGGATTTATCTTCTAGTTGGGAAATGTGTTCCTCAGCCAATTCTAGCCTATTCTTTTGTGCTGTGTTGTGTAATTCTGTAGTTTTGGTATTTATCTTCTGGATTTTTAACTGCTGTTTCTATGAGTTCTAATTGTGTATTAATGTTGGTATTTTGTTCCTGAATGGTTTTCCTGAGTTCTTCCAGGGTACTGTCTGTGTTCTCCTTGGTTCTGTTTGGATTTTCCTTAAGCTCCTGTAGAGTTCTATAAACATACCTTCTAAATTCCTTCTTGGATAATTCTATTGCCTCCTCTTCCTCTATGTTAAATGAGACTATTATTTGATATTTTATTTCTATTGTCTTATCCTGTTTTTTTTTTTTTTCTTTCTTTGTTTGTTTGATTTGAGGTTGCCTTTTGCTCCCTAGACATTTTGAAGTTGTCTTTAACTGTTAGTTATGTATGGATTTGTTTTGTCTTGAGTTTATGATTTAATATTTTTGCAAAGGTGGAGCTGGTGTATTTTATTTATTTATTTATTTAGGTTATTAATTAAGGTGTGCTGGGTTGCTCTGCAGTTTTCTTTGTTATGATGGAATCACTGCATGAAATGTGGATGCAGGTCTCTGTCATTGTGAAGGGGGTTTATGATTTGAGCTGGCAAGTGTTTTGGTGGTTTAATGTGTTTTTTCTATTGAATGAGGCAGGGGAGAGGCAGGAAAAGGAGGAAGAAAAGAGAAAATAAGCTCCAAGGCACTAGTACCATTTCCAGGACTTTGAGTATGCTGCTAATGATGACATCATACTGTTACTTACAGGCCTAAAGCTCAAGTTCAGCAAAGACCCCAATGGCTAGGGAGCTGCCACTTTCTTCCAGGTTCAGAGAGCTCCAAAAACTCTATACTCCAGGCCCCTCTGTCCAAAAATCTGTCCTGGAATAGCAGCTTTGACCCACGCCACAAGTTCATCCCAGAGACCACCCACTTGTAGTGTGCTTTGCTCTCTGTTCCCAATTCAGTGGCACCTGGAGCCAAACAGGTCTCTGCTCCACTTCTCAGAAATGCCACCCTCCCAGGGCTCCAAAATTTACTGATAAAAGTGAATGCTGAAGGTAGATCGGAGTGGTCACAGGTTCTCCGATGTGTTCTTTCCATTACCCCAGGGAGCCTGCCAATGCCCCATCTCACTAGCGAGTCGGCACTCCCAAAGGCAGGTTCATTTATTTTTATTATTTCCAGCTGTTTACACTGCCTCTTCCTCCTTCCCAACCCTATTCCACCGAGTTTGGCCTTCTCTGACTTAATGAGCTGTTCAGAGCACCAGAATCCTCACTTCAAACTGCTACACCTAGCTTTTCAGGTATTAAGATGCTAGAGTGAACTAACATGTGGGCTACAGGTAAACCTCCATCTTTCTATTATCCTTATTTTCAAAATGCAGAAATAAAGCACTGACTTTCTGGTTAGCAGCCAAATGTCGTATCCACTATACCACCAGTGGTTCTTGCAGAAATAATGTTGGGTTATGATTAAGAAGCATAGGTGGTGCAGTGGTTAAGCACTTCATTGCTAACCAAAAGGCAGGCAGTTCACCTGCCAGCCATTCAAGGGATCAAAGATATGGCAATCTGCTTTTGTAAAAAATTACAGCCTTGGAAACCCCATGGGGTAGTTCGGCTTTGTCCTACAGGGTCATTATGGGTTGGAATTCATCTGAGGGCAGTGTGCTTAGTGTTTTGGGTTTTGGATTATGATGTTGGCTTGTTCTGTTAAAACCAAAAACTCACTGCCATGGAGTTGATTCTGACTCCTCATAGTGACCCCCTTTGGGTTTCCAAGGCAATACATCTTCACAGAAGTAGATTGCCCAGTCTTCCTTCCACCAAGTGGCTAGGGAGTTTGAATTACCAACCTGCTGGTTAGCAGTGAAGTGCCTTAGGCACTGTGCCACCAGATCCAATAGCAGAACACAGACTGACCCCTACTTTTAAGAGTACAATTTCTCTACTGAAGGAAAAAATAATAAAATTAGGGAAAACAAAACAAAATACTTCTCTTTCTTCCTCCTTCACTGGTCTTATTCCAGAGAAGTATTATGGTGATTTGTTTCTGAGATCAAGAAATCTGTCTATAGATAATTTTGAGAGCTTCCTTTACTAACATTTAACCTGATTTCTCCAATTTGGAAGTATAACTCAATAAAAAGGAACAATTCATTAGGGCATGATTATTACCAGATTAGTAAGATCATAATTAATGTAGATAATTAGACTTAACTGACTAATTTCAAATAGCCTTACACCAGAAATTCCAAGCCTTAATCACCTTTCCCCTCATCATCTTAGAAGTAAATTTATTTATTAAAAGAATATTATACAAATACATAATCCACTATTAATAATGCCAAACTTCAAAGCAGTTATTATAAATGTTATTGAAATGATCAGGTATAGCTTAAAAGAAGTAAAAAAAAAAAAAAAAAAAAAAAAACCCACCAAAAACTATATCCCTACTCTCTTGGAATACGGAAGAAAAAAGCACCAGTATGCTAAGCCATAAGGTGTTCTGGTGGCATAATGGGTAAGGTATTTGGCTGCTAACCAAAAGGTCCATGGTTCAAACACACCAGCTTCTCCATGGGAGGAAGATGAGGCAATCTACTTCTGTAAAGATTTACAACCTTAGAAACCCAGTGTGGGTCACTATGAGTCAGAAGTGACCCAATGGCAGTGGATATTTTTTTTTCTTTTTTTTTAAATGCTAGACCACAGGGGCATTTTGGAAGACATCTGTTTACCAAAATGACTGTGACTGAGAAGTCAGAAGCAAGTTATTACTAGCCACCAATGGCTTTATTTATTGGCATTGTGTGGTCTTCCTTGTGTGGTCTGATAAAGACTAGCAATTCCCTAGAATTATCATGTACTTGAACTAAATACTGGTAAAGGAAAATGAAAAGTAACAACAAGAATCAGCCTCTCAACGATCCTGTCCATGTTATTCTACAGTGTTTTATGTATTTCTGATTTGAGGCTTTCCTAACACAGTTAAACTAGAAAGAGGTATACTATTCCCTCATGATAATGATTTAATTATTTTATACTGCCACCCAAACACACAGGTGGCACTCTTCATGAACAAAGAAACCCCACATAATTAGAAGGCTAAAACCCTAGAGATATGTAATCTTTTCTCACAGTGTGGAACAGTTTTGGCTGGTATTTCCATGTATGGCCTTGCAGTGTTTCACCCTGCCAAGCCCAAACAGAAACTACTGGTTTATTTCCATTTGTTGCTGAGATATTTCATCTGATTTTATTTACTTGTCTAAAAGTGGCTATTACAAGCACCAAATAAGTCACAATTGCCAAGAGAAGAATGTAAAAATAAAAGGCTTCAATTAATGAATAAGTAATAACACACTTAGAAATTTTTGCTAACTTGAATCAGTGAATGAGGCAATGTAGCTTATTAGATATTTTTGCATGATTTTGAGTCAACATATTAATATATGTTCATATATCTCTATAAAGGTTCATTGGTAAAATTAATCAAAAAATGTATAGTACTAATGTTGGAAAATATGAAATAACAATATGGCAAAACCAGTGTATACTCTCCTTATTGTGAGAGTGTGTGGGTCTATGTGAGTATGTGTGAAAGAGTGTGTTGTATTACACATATGCTACAATAGGTAGGTACACCACCTATGTGCAGAGGTTCTAAGCTTTATAATGTAGTGGACATACATGAATATCTTAACTCTTACTAGACTAACTTTCGTCTAGGAAATAAATTCAGAAGAATGCAGAGAAAATGCAGTAGAGATACAGCAATTTTCAACACAAAACCCCCAAAACACTCTACTAAGAGTACTAGAAAATAAACTGATGAAAAAATATAACTCTCAAAGTAATGACTTCTCTCATATCAGCCAGAACATTTCTTGTACTGAAGCCAAATTCACCAACTATCCATTTCCCCCAGCAACAATCCAAGACCCACATTTTCATTATAATGCCAGTAAAGGGCTGCCAGAGGTATTATAATAAAATATGAATAGATTATCTCTATAATGTATGGTTCAGCCAACAATAATTGTCATTTTCAGCAGGAATAGATAAATAAACCAGCTAGCTTGTATCATGGAAAGAGATAGTGAAATGTATAAATGACTAGGACATTTTCTTTGGTGCCATAAGGAAATAATTGACTGTTATTTATATATGATGTCACAAGTCATCTCTTAAGCTTGGATGAGGGAACAGTCCAGTCTGTGCAATGAAATAGGTTCAACCTCCATCCCTTTAAAGTTAGAATGACTATAAAATATTATAATTTGAATGTATGGCTTTCTTTGTCATTCCAACTCTCTGGGCTCAGTTTTCTCCTCTGCAGTACTGAATAAGAGATCTCTGAAGCCCCTTACTACTCCAGTATTCCATAAGCCCTTATACAAAATGATGTGAGGCATCCTCTACTTCCCTGCAGAAATATTAGAAAAATCTAGGGGTGAATGAAAAAGAAAGATTAAAGAGAAATGAACTGGCTATGGGAGAAGTGGGTACTACTTCCAGTTTTGTCTCTTACATAGCTACATAACTCTGGGAAGATTTCACAGACTCTTTGGGCTTTGATTTCCTCATGTATAGAATTAGGAACATGACTCTAAAGCTTCGTCTACTGTAAATATCTAGGAGTAAAATCAGCCCATGTATATTAAGCAAGAGTGACAAATGGCTTCTCAGAAAATGAAAAGACATTATAGACCTTTGGGATTTAAGACAGCCTCCACCATTTTATACAAAGGTAGTTAACTCATTATAACTAAAATATTCAATAGTAACAACAATGTTGAGTGAAAGCAGATCAGTTGAGTTTTATTGATTAATTGTAGAAGGTTAATTTCTACTTGGTCATTATGTTAATATATCAACAATATGAGCTATATTTGCATATAGTCCTAAAAGATAACACATAAAAATGCTGATCATTAAGTCACTCCTTGGAAGGAAGATTAGGCAATCTACTTCCCTAGTGATACTGCCTTGGAAACCCAAGGAGGGGTCGCTATGAGTCATGGTCAACTTGACGGCACATAACAACAACAACAGGGAAACAGAAAGAATATTAAAATATGTGTCAAAAATGAAAATGCACACAAGGCAAAAATTAGCTAAAAATGTCTCTTTTATTGGAGCTCTGGTGGCATAGTGCCTAAGGCACTTGACTGCTAACCAGAACACTGGGAGTTCAAACCCACCAGCCACTTCTTGGAAGGAAGATTGGGCAATCTACTTCCATAGTGATACTGCCTCAGAAACCCAAGGAGGGGTCGCTATGAGTCAGATAGCTGAGCAATAATGTTTTTGGAATGTATAAAGAAAAATGTTTGAGACTGTCGTTGTTGTCAGGTGCTGCCGAGTTGGTTCTGACTCACAGTACCCCTATGTACAACAGAACAAAACTCTGCCCAGTCCTGCGCCATCCTCACAATTGGTGCTATGCTTGAGCCCATTTTTGCAGCAACGGTGTCTATCCATCTACTTGAGGGTCTTCCCCTTTTTTGCTGCTCTTCTACTTTACAAAGATTAATATTCTTCTCCAGGGAATAGTCCCTCCTGGTCATGTTATCACATTTGAAAATAGGAAGTAAAATTTAATACCTATACACAACCAAATATGATTTTTATCTTAAGTTATTCATCGTAAAAGGTTTGGCTGTAAATAGGTAACTGTTAGCAGCATAACTACAGAAGCAAAACACAGTCATAAGCACACACACAAGAACAAGCATACATGCAAAAAAGGACACACACAGCAGCCACTTGGGTTTATACATGAGGCTTGTATTAGAGTGGTAATTAATGCCTTCATCACACTGCTATTCCACTGACAGCAGATCTACACTCCTTTAGAATGAAGAGATGAAATAGATGGAGGCATTCTTTCTTCTATTCTAATTATTTAAGGTTGTAATAAGTTGTTAAATGTTCTCAGTAAGTCTCCAAAAAAAGAAACACTGAAGTAATCCATGGATTTTCTGGGTATTACTAAGGGGAGCTATGGTCAGAGAAAATATTGAACATAGTCTTATAATCAAAACAAAACAAAACAAACCAACAAAGTGCATGAAAGAACTCAATGCATCCTAGTAATTGGTTTCTGTGATATGTAACCCTTGGTCCAAAGTAATGAGCTACAGGTGTGAACCTAATGCTTTCCATTTTGACTTAATGTTACTGGTGCTTTTTTTCTGAGACACTTGGCCTCCAAAGGTATTATAGTTAATTTATCATAACATACTATCAATGCTCAGTGTTTGGCAAAAGGGGAAAATGGTGCCCTTTTGGTGAAATATAGAGCTATTGCTTTTCTATGATGTTGCTAGGCACTAATACAATTTTTCTTACCTATAAAGTTCAAAGTCTACTTTTATTATTTTTCAGAAGAACTGCAGATCAAAATAGAAGCCAGAATTTCTTTTTTATTTTACATGACAGAAGAATTGTTGTTGTTATGTGCCATCAAGTCGGACCTGACGCATAGCAACCCCTCCTTGGGTTTCTGAGGTGGTATCACTATGGAAGTAAATTGCCCAACCTTCCTTCCTAGGAGTGGCTGGTGGGTTTGAACCGCCAGCCTTATGGTTAACAGTCAAGTGCCTTAGGCAGTATGCTACCAGAGCTCAGAAAAATAAGTGTAGTTGAAGTCATTGCTCAAATTTGCTTGCTGAACCTGCTCCTGCTTTTCAAATAGAAAATAAATTTTGAAAGACTCATTTTAAAAACAAAAAAAAGAGAGAGAAAGGATGAAAAAATAAGAATAACAAAAGTGGTAGCCATAAAGATGATTTTCAAAAACAGACTTCTTTGTTTTCTTATGTACTAACTAAACGTGTCTTATGGCATTAATAATTATTATCAGTTATCACATGCCAGATACTGTGCTATGTGGTTTTCACACATCTTGGTTTGAGTTTTCCCAGAAGTAAACTCTGAGACAAGGATTTCTGTGTAACTAATTTATTTGAAAGGGGATCCCAGGAAAACTGGTAGATAAGAGGGCAATGGGACAAGGAAGACAAAGGAAAGAAGTATTATTACGTAAGTGACTGCTATGGGCAACTGGAGCTCAATCTTGCTGGGGAACTTTGAGAAAAAGTGTAGAAGATGACTCAGAAGCTATTCAAAACAAGGAACTGCTTCTGGAAGGATTCATTTCAGAGACTTCCAGTTTGCCTTGTGAATGAGCCAACCATGGTTCTACAGCAACAAAAAGGGCAAGAAGTTGGATGTGTTGGTAAGTACCATCCAAGGTATACAATCTAGAGTTCAGAAAATATGGGCAGGACTCTGACAGGATCTGCTACAACAAACACATTATATCATTTAAACTTCACAGTGATGTTATGATGTGTGTAATAAGATTACACATTTAAAATAATTTATTTTACGTTTGTTGTTGAAAATACACAATTCATTAATTTCTACATGTACACTTCAGTGACATTGACTACATTTTTCAAGCTGTGCAAGCATTCTCACTCTCCTTTTCCAAATTGTTTTCCCCATTGACACAAACTCAATGGCCTTTAAACTTCCTACCTAACATTTCAAACAACTGTAGTCATTTTGATCTCATATAAATAGTTCTTTAAAAGGGTAATATGCTTAAGGCAGACATTCTTTGCTAATTAAGCTGAACTATTGTTTGCTTTAAACAGGACTTTAGGGAATTTTGTTTGTTTGTTTGTTTAATGTTTAAAAATCATCTCAGGGCATTAGTTTTGGGGTTTCATCTAACTTTAACGGATCCAGAAATTCTGGATTCCATGAGAATTTGCAATTCTCTTCCACATTTTGCCCCTTTTGATCTTGATTCTTCTGTAGAATCTTTGCTCAAAATGTTCAGTAATGGTAGCCAGGCACCATCCAGTTCTTCTGGCATCATGGCAAAGGAGGCAGTTGTTTATGGAGGCAAGTAGCTACATATTCCATTTCATTCTCCTATCCTTGACTCCTCATATTCTTGACTGTCCTTCTTCTGTTGCTACAGTCCAATAGAGAACAATTAGTGTTCCTTGGATGGCTGCTTGCAAGTTGTAAAGACCCCAGGCACTATGCAATGAACTAGGAAGTAGAATAGAAGCACTAACCACATTACTAGGCCAATTAACTGGGATGTCCCATGAAACCATAACTCTAAACCTCCAAACCAAGGAACTAAATCCCATGAAATGTTTGGTTGTACATAAGCAGCCTCAGAAACTAGTCTTTTTTTTTTTTTTTTTTTCGGTAGTAAAAATTACACATTTGCCACTTCAACTTTTTACAGTTGCACAGCTTATTGACATCAATTACATTAATCAGCTGTGTAACTTTTACCCCAATCAATGCAAATTTTCCATTAGTATGAACAGAAACTCAGTCCTCCATAAAAAAATAAGCCCCCTTTTCTCTTTCCCTCCCACCTCTAGTAACCATTAATAAACTTTGATTTCCATGCATTTTCTTAATTTTGTCTTTTAAAATTATTAAATTTTAATATTTGTCCTTTTATGATTGACTTATTTCACTCAACATAATGTCTTCAAGATCCATCCACATTGCAGCATGCATTAAGACTTCATTCTCTGTCCAGCTAAGTAATATTCCATTGTATGTTAGGTATGTATTACATTTTGTTTCTTCATTCACCCATTGTCAGGCGTTTAAGTTGTTTCCACCTTTTAGCTACTATGTATAGTGCTGCAATACAATGTGCATATGTTGACATCTCTGCTTTCAACTCCCAGGGATATTTCTAGCTGTGGAATTGCTTAATTTTTTTGGTTTTTGAGGAACCAACACACTGATTTCCACAATTTCCACATGTCTGTACCATTTTATATTTCTACCAGCAATGGATAAGGGTCCCAATTTTCCCACATCCTTGCCAGCAAGGGGAGATTTTCTGATTTTTTGTCTTTCCTTAGCCATCCTAGTGGCAGTGAAATGGTATCTCATTATGGTTAGGATTTGAATTTCTCTGATGCCTAATGGAGGAGCACTGATGGTGCAATGGGTTCAAATGGTCAGTGGTTTAAATCCACCAGCTGCTCCATGTGAGAAAGATACAGCAGTATACATCTAAAAATTTAAAGCCTTAGACATGGAGAAGTGCACAAGAGTTATAAACAACAAAGATAATACTATTACATACACAATCCTGCAATATCAGTAATAACAAACAATGACCCTGGAGTGGATATATAGGCAAGCTAAACAGGTATGGGTAGGTGAACATGACTACACTCACTACAATATATAGGGAGTTGGCAGAGGATATTTCTACATATGTATTTGTATGTACTGTAAATATGTGCTTGTATATAGCAGAGAAAACAGGGGGCAAGGATATTAAAACTTTTTAGGCATAACCAAACACTTTGAGTTAATTAATGTTTCACTGGGCTTGGGGTCTTAGGGTCATAGTCTCAGAAACAGCTAAGTCAGATGGTATAACAAAGCTCACAAAAATAATGCTCTACATCCTACTATGATGACTAATAACTGGGGTTTTAAAAGCTAGTGAGCAGTCATCTAAGAAGTAACTATCGGTCTCTCTCTGTGTAAAGCAAAAACAAAAACAAAAACCTCACTGCCATCGAGTCCATTGAGTCGGTCCCAACTTATAGCAACCCTTCCTTGCATTGCAAGGCAGTATCTCTAAGGAAGTAGATTGCCCAGTCTTCTTTCTGAGGAGTGGCTGGTGGGTTTGACTGCCAGCCTCCTGGTTAGCAGTCAAATGTCTTAGGCACTACACCACCAGAGCTCCTTCTAAAGCAAAGAAGAGTGGGAGAAAAAAAAAAAAAAATCAAAGGTGCATGGAAACAGCCAAACAGACTAATGGACCACACAAACCTCAGCCTTCACAACAAGAAGAACTAGGTGGTGCCTGGCTACCACTACCAACCACTCTGAAAGGGATCACAATAGAAGGTGCTGGATAGAATGGGAGAAAAATGTGGAACAAAATACAAAACAATGAAAAAGACCAGGCTTACTGGTCTGATAAAGGCTGGTGGAACTCCTGAGACTATCATCCTCTGTCTCCCTTCAAGCCTGTTAACTGAGCTCATCACCAGGCCTCGACTTTCAGCCAAACAATAGACAGTTCTATGAGATGAACAATTACACCAGGGAGATATGTACTCCTTAGAATAACCAACCATAGGAGACTGAAAGAGTAGCATTTGCTCAGGGATAAAGCTCAGATGACAGGAAGAAATAGGAAAGAAGGATGAAGAGAAATATGAAACATAGCAAGGAAGTGAAAAAAGTGCTGTTACATCATGAGGATTGCAATTAATATCACAAAACAAAATGTATGTGAATTATTGAATGGAAAACCAATTTCCTCTGTAAACTTTCACTTAAATGATAATAAAAAGTTAAAAAACAAAACTGATTTAGACTCTTCAAAACACTATGGGGCAGTTCTGCTCTGTCCTAAAAAAGGGTTTTTATGAATCAGAATCAACTTGATGGCAGTGGATTTAGGATCACTGGCACTGATTCAATTCCAACTCTTGCAACTACCATAGAGTTTCCAAAGTTGTAAACGTTTACAGAAGCAAACTGCTTCATCTTTCTCCGGTGGATCTTTTGGTTAGCAGCCGAACACTTTAACCACTACAACACCAGAGCTCCTTAAATAAGAAACAGAACCTACTAAGTAGTAAAGACGTAACTGTAGCCTGAGTAACCTAGAAAGCATCAACAGCATCAACACAGAAATCAAGGGAGGGATTGGGATTTGATGAAGTACTGATGGATTCTACCTGCATGAAGCTAGTTGGAGTCCAGAACTGGTCTGATTACCATACTTTGGCTGGAGTAAGGAGACAAGTGAGGCCAAGAGAATTTAAAGAGGTACATGAAAGTATGCTGATACAAGAATAGGGCCTGTAGCAATGCAGCTGTCTCACATTTGGGCTTCCGGACACATTAATGTGTACATTGCACTTTTTTTTTTTTTTTTTTACTTTATTACAGTATAGCAGACTGGTTCATGACTAAGGTTTGTAGTCAGACACTCCAGGATTTTCAGTCTCTACATCTCTTCCACTTGGCATTTATTAGTTTCATATATCTTCTTAAATTTTCCATTTTTTAAAAATTTTTATTGTGATTTGGGATAAAGTTTACAGAACAAATTGATTTTCCATTCAATAGTTCATATACATTTTGTTTTGTGACTTCTATTGCAATCCCCACAATTTAACAGCACTGTTCCCATTTTCTCCCTGTGGTTACTATTTCCTTTTGTCCTTCTTTCCTATCCTTTCCTGCTTTCTGAGCATTATCCCTGGGCAAATGCTTCCCTTTTGATCTCTTATGGTTGGCTGTTCTAAGGGAGGCTTACCTCCCTGGTATTACTGTTTCCCTCACAGTCCTGTCTATTGTTTGACTAAAAGTCCTTCTGTTAAATTGATTTCAGCTTTGATCACCAAGGATTTGGAAAATATATTCCAGCAAAGTCATGACTTGTGGCCCTAATTCTCTCCTCTACTTGCCCTCTACTCTCTTTTACTAGTCTCTTCTCACGTGTGCTGTGATTAGAGTCTAGCTCTGATTCATTCCGTGAAAGTGTCAATTCTGTAGGTCCTTATAAACTTGTTCTCTTGCCATCCTAAACACCATTCCCTGACTCCTTTCTCTTAGGCATTTCATCATATCCTTCTCCCTTTATTACATTGTCCCAAGAGGATACTCAGACCACACATATATGTGAGAAATGCAGCATATTCTGTCCCTCTTTTGGAGAGGAAACACTAGCCTATTGAGCAAAATAGCAGGAAGGAAACCTATTTAATAACAATTCAGTACTTCCCAAACATATCAGATCATAGAACCTCTATATTGGACATAACCCTTCTTGAGTTAGGCCTATAGGCCTCAGTCTTCTATAGAGTAAGTATTTGTAGGAATTCATCTCTGCATTATCTCTGTTCCACTGATCTCTTGTTTGGACACCATGTAAATTTTAGCTCTGTCTGGAAACAGTACTATTCCTTACTTTGTTGTTGTTATGTGCCTTGGACTAAATTTTCAACTCACAGCAATCCAATGTGACAGAGTAGAACTACTTAGCAGGATTTTCTTTATGGGGGTAGATTGCCAGATCTTTTTCCCATGGAGAGGCTTGTGTTTGAAATGCCAACCTTTTGATTAGCAGTCAAATCCTTGATGGTTGCACCACCAGGATTGTTTTGGTTGTGAATGTTTTTCATTGACCAAAAGGCATAAGCTTACTTTGCATTCAGTGTGGATTCTGGCAACTGTAGTAAGGGTGGCATTTTGATGCGTGATGTGAAGATCTATTAACAACTAACTTTTTACACAATGGAATGAGTTTATATCTATGCCTCAAGAAATCTTTTTATTTGGGGAATATCCGGGTGCCCTAGAAAAATGTAAGCAGGACTTTATCTCTCTCTTTCTAAATATACACATACTGAAGTTTCTCATAATGTCAATTTTCACATAATGACCTGGTCTTTGGAACCTAACCATGTCATTAAGCAAGGAGTGGGAGAGCGAGGTAGAGCACAAGCAGCTCTAGTGGTCAAGGGTTAAAATGTTGGATTATTAACTTAAAGATATTGTGTTCAAACCTACAAGCTGCTTTGTGGGAGCAAGGTATTGCAGTCTGCTTCTATAAAAATGACAGCCTTGGAAATCCTATAGAGAGTCCTATAAGGTTGCTATGAATCAGAATCAATTCAAAACCAAACCCACTTCCTTAGAGTCAATTTTGGCTCATAGTGACCCCCATTGGTTTTCCAAGGCGGTAAATCTTTACGGAAGTAGATTGCTTTTTCTTTCTTCGTGGAGTGACTAGTGGGTTTGAACCACCAACCTTCTGGTTAGCAGTCAAATGTCTTAGGCACTGCACCACCAAAGTTCTCTCTCTCTCTCTCTCTCTCTCTCCATGTCTCTCTTTCTCTCTAGAAATATGATTGATAGATTGTGTTCTGGTATTGTGTTCTAAAATAGCAGAATAAAAGGAACCAATCTCTATTTAGGGCTATGTCATCATAGAATTCAGTTTATGGGTCTGTCCACATGGACAACAGAAAGGCAGAAAAAATCAGTTTCACTTGATTTTTGAACATTTAAGAAAACAGTAACTACTCATTTGGACTTCCTATGGCTAATGAATAACTACGCATTTCACTTTGATTCCATTATTATTTTTAAAAGAACAAAAGTGGGGCAGAGGTGAGGAGATGACTACCAAGGATTTTCTACTGAAGATCAAGATATTTGAATATCAACAACGGAGACTTGAATGAAATCGGAAGTCAGTAATGACTGCCGACTGTTAAAGAGCTAGAAGTCAGATCAGGACATGTTTATACGACAAGGTGTTTAGGCTTTCTACACCACAGATTCTTTAGTATGTCAGACACACCCAACTCATTCCTTTTCAAATGGGAAGGATTAGCTACCTAAATATACTAGCAAAGATCATTAGAAAATGCATATTTTCACATATATCTGCCATCCATTCATATGGGAAAAATCTACTGTGGTTGATATGAGGATGTGTTAAGTGTAGGTGTCATGAGGAGGTGAAACATTTCTCTTTTACCCTCTTCCCCTATTTTGAATGTATGGATTTGACTTTTCAGAGAAGAATATTATTGGCTCAACTAAAGGCTTCTATCTGCAGAAACATTGCAAAAACAAGTTGTTATAAGTCTATGCATGCTCCACTTGGATCCAGCGGATATGCTGAGGATATGCAACTTATAGAGCCAGCCTCTCTCAGCCTGTGACTCAATGAGAACCAAGCCTGGGTATATATTACACATACGGATCTAACAAAACAGGGTCCTAGCATAAGCATCTCTACCCTAAATCTGATACTCCGTGTGCCCAAGGAAAATGTTTGAGGGCCTGTGTACTTACAGAGATATTGCTTGGTTGCTAACCCCTAACATAAGTGTTCAGCCTCATGAATGTGCTACAACTCCAGTTCTTTGTTAGAATTCCATTACCTTGAGAGAACTGCACTTCTGCCCTGAACCGTGGCTCACCTGGCTAAGGATTTAGATCCATTTCCCTGAGAAAACAAACTTCTTTTCAGGGGCTGGATCTTACTAACTCTCACAGTCACGGCTATGGTCATGGCTCAAGCCAGACAGATCTCCCTATACCCAATGATGATACTCTCCCCTCAGAACATAAATTGCTACTGATAATACATTCCTGCACATGAGAAGAAATCTTTTGGGTATCAGTGTCAATCTATATGTGACAAAGTTATCTATGCCTACTTTGAGACTAATTCTACTATCTCTGAATTCACTAATTCCTAATATTCCTTCCTTCCTACACTTGATAATAGAGTAATATTAGGACATGAAGGTGTGTATTGAAATGCACATTGCTATTCATTTTATTTACTCATGTAAAAGTAAATATTTTGCTAACAAAACTGGGCAAGGAGATGAAAGCCTAAGTATGGAGGTCATTGAGTGTGAAGTAGAGGAGTTTGGCTCTCTGGAGATTAAACACTGAGAGGATGCCAGTATACTGACTACTCCCAAGAAAACACTTTAATTTTGGGGTTGTCCCATGGAGCCATTTCACAGAGCTCTTTGAGGAGAAACTGTTGACTTGTATCTTTTTGTTTTTGATATGAGAGATAAGAGTTTAAATCCCTGGAAACAGTAGATTAATTGGCACAAGTAAGGCTTATCTTATTTAACAGAGATATCCTTGTTTGAATACATAATGGTACAATCAAACTACAGAACATTATGCACCTATAAGGAGTTCTTTGGGCAATCCTACTTCCGTAGTGATACTGCCTTGGAAACCCAAGGAGGGGTCGCTATGAGTCTGGGCCAACTCGACGGCACATAACAACAACAAAAAATAAGGAGTTCTGGTGGCGTAGTGGATAAGGAATTTGGCTGCTAACCAGAAGGCCAACGGTTCAAACCCATCAGCTATTCCATGGAAGGAAGATGGGGCAATCTACTTCCATAGATATTTACAGCCTCAGAAACCCAATGGGGGGTCACTATGAGTTGTAATTGACTCAATGGCAGTGAGTTTGGTTTTGGTTTTATTAAAAGAATATATTAAGTCTTTATCAAGTGACCTTAATAAATGATTACTGTATACTCTTAAGTTAATGAAATAGGTTACAGAGTGATATGTATAGTATGACTCCATTTTTATAAAAAGTCATAACTACAAGAGATTTGAATATGTTTAAATTAGTAAAAAACAGACTAGTAGAAAGATTCACATTAGACTGCTAGATTTTGTTACTTCTCAACATTATGATACTTTTGGTGTAATTTCATTTGTTACTTGAGCATTGTTTACCTTATACAATTTTTTTAAAAATAATAATAAAGAGATTTTTTTTTTTTTTATGGTAACATGTGAATTTGTTTTGGATAATTTTTCCTGACACTTCCAAGCCCTCAAGTTCTTTTTTGTTTGTTTGTTTTTGTTTTTTTCTCCACCTATCTAACAGTGATTCCTACCCTTCCTTCTCACCCCTGGTAACCAACAAAGAAAATTTCCTTCCATATATAAACCTTTCCTTGACTTTTACAATAATAGGCTAATACAATATTTGTCCTTCTTTGATTGACTTATTTCACTCAGTATAATGTCCTCTAAGTTCATCCACATTATGCGGTGTTTTGCAGATTCTACATTATTCTTTAGGATTGCATAGTATTCCATTGTGTGTATGTACCATAGTTTGGTTATCCATTCCTCAGTTGATGGACACCTAGACTGTTCCCATCTTTTGACTATTGTAAATAGTGCTGCAATGAACATGGGTGTGCATGTGTCTGTTCTTGTTAAGGCTCTCACTTCTTTAGGATATATACCGAGTAATGGAATAGCTGGGTCAAATGGTATTTCTAATTCCAACGTTATAAGGAATCGCCATAATGCTTTCCCCAGAGATTGTACCATTTTACAGTCCCACCAGCAGTGTACGAGAGTCTCAATCTCTCCGCATCCTCACCAGCATTTGTTATTTTCTGTCTTGTTGAAGTTTGCTACTAGTGCTGGGGCCAGATGGTATCTCATTGTTGTTTTGATTTGCATCTCTCTAATGGCTAATGATCATGAGCATTTCTTCATATGTTTGTTGGCTGCCTGAATATCTTCTTTGGTGAAGAGTCTATTCATGTCTTCTGCCCATTTTTAATTGGATTAAATAATAACAAAGAGATTTTAAAATTTTATTGTAAAATTTATTGGATTAAATAATAATAAAGAGATTTTAATTTTATTGTAAGCAACACTTCTTAAATGTCATACGGGTACTTTAGTTATGAAG
>NW_006921745.1:3748235-3763825 GCF_000298275.1 Orycteropus afer afer | reverse complement strand
TCTAAGTCATTTGACTGCTAACCAGATGGCTGGAGGTTCAAAACCACCAGCCACTCCTTGGAAGGAAGACTGAGCAATCTACTTCCATACAGATATCACCTCAGAAACCCAAGGAGGGGTTGCTATGGGTCAGAATTGACTCACGGGCAGTGAGGTTTTTTTTTTTTTTTTTTTTTTGAGTAAACTACTTTATTGTACAATCAATCATCCTACACAGATAAACCATTCTGGTCTTTCTGGTGTTTAGAGGTTTCCTTTTTTTTTTTTTTTTCCCCAAATGACAGTCCCATGGCAGAGATTTTGAGCTATGGCCTGTCCTAACATGATACTCATTTCTAATGTCACGTAAACATTGTTGTTGCTGTTGTTTATTAGCTATTATTATTTTACACAGTCAACACCCAGTATGATGTAGTGTACATCAGGCACTACATATACAGAGAACTAAAATTTGAGCACTGCCTCCAGCGATACCTCATCTTCTGGAGACATTTCCTTCTGTCTTATCTGGATAGCATGCACTGGTAGCTCTTTAGGGAAGGAAGTAGACTTAGATTTTCTGATACAGTGAGGAAAATAAGGTGTTGTCTTCCTGAGAGAAGAGTAAATACAGAGAGTAGTTATGAGAGCAGCAAATCTCAGGACATGGGGAAAAAAAAATTAACAGGAATGATATTCCTCAAACTGGACCATGGCCTGTCAGTCAAGACAGAGCAGCAGAGAGCCTTGTTCTATTTACAAGGAAGTCAGTCATCATCTGTGAGGGAGATTCTATTAGCTACAGTGCAATAAGAAATGGAATGGAATGAAGAGCCTGGAGGGCTGGGGTTCTTCTTAATCGAGTTGTCTAGTGAGAATTTAGTCCATTGTTTCTCGACATTCTTGACCTGAGAAATAATTGTGGTACAAATATTGAGACTGCAAATGTATTATCAATATTCTCACTTTTTTTTTTTTTGTGGTACTTGCTAGATGCCTCAGGCTGGATTTTCTAGAGAAGCAAAAAGAGTGAAGCTTATATATGTATATATAGAGAAAGGTTTAGCTCAAGGAAATGGCCCACATGGTTGTAGTGGCCAGCAAGTCAAAGTCTGTGGGTCAGATGTCAGGCTGGAGGCTTTTCCAGACTCACTGTTTTGGTTACCTAATGCCACTCTGACAGGAAAATGCCACAGATGGGATGGCTTAGACAAACCGGAGTTTATTCTGTTATAATTTTGAAGGCTAGAAGTCTGAGTTCAAAGTGCCAAGCTCTAGGGGCTGAGTGAAAGCCCCTCAGCCTTGGGCTTCAGCTCTGCCTCCTGTTTCCAGTTCACAGAAGCTGGAGGCTTTTCTTCACTCAGGCAGCTGTTGGCTGCTGAGGCTGACAAACCCGAGATCGAAAAGTTAAAAGACACCGTGCTGATACTACCCAACAACATGGCAGACTACTAATTCAAATCCAGAAAAAGTCCCAAGATCAGAAGGACATGGCAGGCTGCTAAACAATGACTTGGTTACATGCAGGGGCCAAGCATGCCAAAAAACTGCAGACCATTCCTAAAACTTCTTCTTATATACTGAGAGCAGACCATATCCCTAAAGCAGCTACTCAGCTCTTCCAGTAGATTTCTCCATGGAGTTAATTACCAGTCTTATCATGGGGAATAACTACATCCAGCTGCCCAGCCACTCAACCAGGCCCAGCCAAGTCAACACACAACTTTAACTACCACAGTCATGTAGTTGCAGGGGCTGACAAATACAAGACAGTCAGGTCAGACAGCAGGATGCTGGGTATGGAAGATGATGAATCCAAGATCAGTAGGTAAGACAGCATGCTGCTGGCTCACAGGCTACAGAGGCTAACTAATACCAAGATCAGCAGGGTCTATGGTAGGCTACGTTCAAAGAACCAGAGGTCTCATGACAATGAGTCAGATACGGGATCCAGATCAAGCAAAAAGCCATTGAACTTTGCCAGAGTTTCCAATATATATTAGATGCAGGCCACACTCTCCCTAAGAAACCCCCTTACAACTGATTTGTTGCTCACAGCACATCTCATCAGAGGGAGATCTGATATCAGATCCCATTATGGGGTATGACTATATTGTTACATAACTGACAAACTACATCATAACTGCTAAAACCACTGAGAATCATAGCCCAGACTAGTTTACACACAATATTAACTATCACACTAGGTTAGTATATTTATAAGAAACAAACGAACAAGCAATAAAGAGTATTGAAAGGATTTTAAATGTACACTCAAAAATATTAAAGGAGTTCTTGTGGTGCAGTGGTTAAGGTATTTGGTTGCTAACCAGTCAGTGGTTCAAATCCATCAGCTGCTCCATGGAAGAAAGATGTGGCAGTCTACTTCTTCAAATGATAAATGATAAATGAATTAATGATTTTAAATATAGTTACTCCTCATGAAACTATTGTACCATTATGCTATGAATAAAGGTTTGTTGACAACATAAATGATGCAAAGGATGAAAGTCGATTGGGCTACCTTATTATTTCTGTAAAATAAAAACAAAAATCCACTCTAGCATTATCAGAAGGAAAGCCAACTTTTTGCTAGGGAAGGAAAATACTCTCCCATTATAAATTTTGTAATGAGTCCACTGAGTTCTGTGACTGACATTTATATACAACGAATTATCCTGCTTTGAAGGAAGATAAAGCAATCTACTTCCATAAAGATTTAATGCCTTGGAAACCAAATGTGGGTCACTATGAATCAGAATTGACTTGAAGGCAGTAGGCTTTTGGGTTGAAATTATTCTGCTAAAGATCCCTAATGGCACAGGGGTTAAAGGAGTTGGCTGCTAACCAGAAGGTCAGTGGTTCAAAATCACTAGCTTTCTGTGGGAGAAAGATGTTAGTAGTCTGCTTCTGTAAAGATTTATAAACTTAGAAACCCTATGAGACAGTTCTACATTGTTTTAAAAGGTCTCTATAAGGTACAATTGACTACTGTAGTGGATTTTTTTTTTTAAATTATCCTGCTATAGTAGGATAATATAATGGTACTATAATGGATAATATAATAGTGCTGTATTAATAGATTTAAATATTAATGAAAAATTTGGTTAAATGGAAAAACTGTTTGTTTTGGAAAAAAAAAACACTTGAGAAATAAGGAACCTTCAACATTTTAGATTTTCATCACAGGTTTTATGACATATCATGGAACATAAGTGCTTTTATGAGTTGTAAAAATTGCTTCAATATTTGATACTCTATGCCTCAAGGAATCCTGATTGGCAGCTGATTAGTTTGTTGCTCCAGTCATTAGTTTCCTTAGTGAAATTAGTTGGCTAGAAAATTGCATTGTAATTCATCAAGGGAAACTAACATTGCAAGAGATCTTAAGGCTACAACTGTATATTTACTTAGTGTACAATATAAATTATTATTTCAAGTGAGTTCTAATAAAAAAATGTGCCAAAGACTATGTATTATTGATTCATGTGGAATTATAACAATCCATTTCTGCACATTTGGTCTCTGTAAATGGAGAACTTTTATCTGCTTTGAATTCCCTGAGTGATAGTGTTAAAATAAATTACAGAGAGAATGTGATCTCTTTGTTATTGCTGTCTCTTGTGTGTTCTATTTAAAATCATCTTTAGCTCCAAGCACATTTGAAAGAATCCTTCAAATGTAACCAATACTAACTATATTTTCACCCTAATACAAAGTTAATCATTTACTGTCAGATTTCTCTCCTGAAAAGTGAATTGTTACTTATGGACAATGTCTAGAAATCCTACATATGGAAATATCATAGGTAAATAATGCCAGTAAATGGATGTTAAATGTACAGCTAAAACTATTTTAGTAAAATAAAACAAAAAATTTCTTTAAAATATTACAAATTGAGTATACTCAATGCTAATTAAATCAGAAGAGAACTAGCCATCATTTGACTTTAAGTTATATCTTTCACAAGAAGTCAACTCTTCAGACAAGAAATATCTTCTTTAGAAGTCAATTCTAAGTTCCCAGCAGTTTCTTCTCTTCAACAAGATATAAGAGAGAAAAAGAAAAGTTTACAGGGTATGAAAATTTGTGGGTGGTAAAACAAAGTATCAGAAAATGAAAAGGCTGTCTAGAGTATTCAATCATCCATCTACAAATACATATTCAACAGACTCTTGTTAAATTTATGTTTTGTTGCTATGACTAATACCTTTGGTACTCATTACAGTAAAAAAGAACTGAGATAACACACTTTATTTTTCAAAGTGTTTTACAATTACATTTAATCCTAAAGTAATGGGAAATTTAATAATGACAAAAATAGCATCAAAGGGTAAAATAATTTCAAGAAGATGAATTTTGTTTTTAAACAAAGCTATTTATCACTGGCAAGCAGTAACTCTAAAATAATTATTTTCCTTGTGAAAATAATATATTTTGGTATCTTTGTAAGAATTCAAAAACTTGAGTATAAAATCAACATCAGTAAAGAGTCTTCTCTAATCTTCATACTACCTCTCCCACTATATCCCTTTCTTCCTGCCCCTGTCCTTTGTTTTATTTGCTTTTGGTTTGTTTGCTTTTGGTCACCCACTCTGTTCTCATGCAAACACAAATGATAGCTGATGTTATGATTATTGTGAACACAATAGTGATATAATTCTGCCTACGAGGTTAAAAATCAGGCAAGGAGAGACAAATAACATGATGTTGTATTTGCAGACTATGTACAGCATCCATTTTCTATCACATAACCATTAATTCTAAGCATTGTATCAATATATCTTACTCATCATATACTTGATAGACAAACTTGAGTAACATGGAACTATGGCTCTAAAAGACACTTATCTACAGAGAATTTTAGCAAACTGTCATAGTAAGAATTTATTAACCTGTATTTTGGTGAGATAATGAGACAGAAATGATCACATAATAATCTGTAAGTATGAACTGAAAATGATAAACTACAAAAATAATTTTTGAAAGTTCTCTGAGGATGGATCCAATTTTTATTTTGATGGGTTATCAAGATAAGGCAACTAAACTACTACATAGTAACGAGGAAGCTTTCAAATGGGCTTTTGAAGCCCAGGATTTACATTTACAGATCACTGCAGATTTTTCCAGCACTGCTAACAGTTGTTAAGCAGCTGCTGTAGACGCTTGGTCATGGGGGGAAAAAAAAAACACCCTTGCCTCATGATGAAACATCACTCTTTAGACACAAAGAATACAAAATGACAAACCAAATTCATTTCTGTTTCTTACACTCCAAGAGCACAGTTTTAATGGCCAGCAAACAGTATAGTTCAATAATATAGCTACTGAAAAGAACCAGAAATTTTAATATTTTTATTAAAGCTATAATTTATTTAGCACTTAAGTGCTAGCCATGCTGGAAGTACTGTACATAAATTGCTTTTAGATATCACAATAATCCCATGGACTAGTATCATTATTATTCCTATTTCACAGATGAAGAACTAAGACTTAAATATATATAATATATATTTTTAATTCCACCATCCACATATCTAGCTATCCATACATCCACCCACTCACAAATATTTTCAACAAATATTTAATGAACACCATGTTTCAGGCACTGCAGAAGGAGCTGAGGACACAGCTGTGCACAATGCTCATTGAGTCATCAAAGGTGCCATTTCATCTATTTATTAAGCCCACGTATGCCAAATTGTGCATATCTAACCTAAGCAACATCACTGTCGAATACGCAATGACTATTAAAACTACTTCAGTAATATATCAGACAGTGTTTCACTGCTATTCATATGCTTTTAAAGAAATTGGACATCATATTGCACTGGGCAAATCTTCTGCAAAAGGCTTTTTTTAAAGTATTTAGAAGTGAAAATATCACTTTGAAGACTAAGGTGCAGCTAACTCAAGCCATGGTATTTTCAATTGCATCATATGCATATGAAAGCTGGATAAATAATAAAGAAGACTGAAAAAGAGTTGGTACCTTTAATTACAGGGTCGGTGAAGAAAATTGAAAATACCATGGATTGCCAGAAGAATGAACAAATCTGTTCTGAAAGAAGTGCAGCTGGAATGGTCAGACTTCATCTTACCAGCTATGGTCATGCTGTCAGAAGGGACCAGTCCCTAGAGAAGGATATCATGCTTCATAAAGTAGAGGATCAGAAAAACTAAACTTAGAAGACTCTAAAGGAGATGGATTGACACAGTTGCCACGACAATGAGCTCAAGCAAAGCAAGGATTGTGAGGATAGCACAGCGCTGGACAGTGTTTGTTCTGTTGTGCATAGTGTCACTATTAGCTGGAGCTGAGTCAACGGCACTAAACAACAATATCATAAACTATTGCCCTTTTGGACAATTAAGTTAATTTGAATTTGTATTCCACTTATTTCCAAGAAGTATAAGTTATAAAACAGTGTGATATAAAGTATCAATGAAGTAATATGAAATATTATAATACCTTGATGGTGCCTACAGCATTTGACTAAGAAGCAGAAGGCTGACAGTTCAAATCCACCAGCCACTCCTCTCAAGGAAGGTTGGGCAATCTACTTCTGTAGTGATACCGCCTCCGAAACCCAAGGAGGAGTCGCTATGAGTCAGATCTGACTCGACAGCAGTATGTTATGTTTGTTGTGATTTATTTTCAAAATTTACATTTGTGAATGACCCAAAAATTCAAGACAGCTTTAATTTCAATTTTTTTTCTTCTTGTTGTTATTCTGTGCCGTGGAGTCAGACCTGACTCACAGTGACCCCACTCCTTGGATTTCTGAGGCAGTATCACTACAGAAGTAGATTGCCCAATCATCCTTCCAAGGAGTGGTTGGTGGGTTTGAACCGCCAGCCCTCTGGTTAGCAGCCAAATGCATTAGACACTACACTACCAGAGCTCCTTAATTTCAAATAGACCAAATGAAAAACAATTTTTTTTTCATGATGCCACAGAATGCCAGTGCCACTCGCACTAGTAAACCATACATGTGTTGTCAGATCAGTTTGCAATTATATGAGTTTTGAATTGTGCAAAGTCTCAGGTTCACAAGCTGCCCATATGACACTTGTAACAGTTACCCTGTCATTCCACCATCAGGTTCCCAGAACTACACTGACCTAACAACAATTTAAAGATATTTAAGCAATACTTTAAATAACCGGTAAATCCTATTTTTGATTGCATACAGCTGTAATTGACTAAAAGACTGTGAACTACAAGAAAATTAGATGAACCTTTAGACTTTTATACTGAATGATAAGTGGTCAAGCAATTCATTGACTACTTTTTTTTTAAAAAAAGTACATATTTCTTTATTATATAATTTTCAGCCAGGAGTGTTCTAGGTTTATATTTAGGATATCTACAAGTACCCTACTATTTCTCAGAGTGGGATACATACCACCAGGGTATGAGAGATGAGTGTAGGATATATGAACAGGCATTAAATAACTTTGAACTTCCTAGAGGGAATGTAATTGCTATTTCAGTTTTGTTGTTGAGAATATACACAGCAGAACATAGACCAATTCAACCATTTCTATGTGTACTACTGAGGGGCATTTATTACATTCTTTAAGTTGTGCATTCATTCTCATCCTCCTTTGCTGAGTTGTTCTGCCATTAACATAGACTTGTTGCCCCTAAAGTTTGTATCTAATCTTCTGAGCTTCTATTGTCACTTTGATCTCATATAGATAAAATTTAAAAGAGCATAATGGTCAAGGCAGATGTTTGTTACTCATTAACCTAAACTGTTGTTTGGTTTCCAAAAGATTTTCTGGTATGGTTTAAGGTTTAAACATTATCTCAGGACAATGTATCAGGGATTCATCCAATCTCTGTGGCTCTAGAATATCTATTACTTTTGGCTTTAACCCAGTGAAGACTCCAGAACTCAGTGAAGACTCTATGTAGGAGGACAGATAGAGGAAGAGACATGGCAATTGGTAGAAATTGGTACTTTAATAGCATGTTGTTGTTGTTATGTGCCGCTGAGTTGGACTCAACTATAGTGACCCTTCCTTGGGTTTCCAAGGCAGTATCACTATGCAAGTAGATTGCCCAACTTCCTTCCGAGGAGTAGCTGGTGGGTTTGAATCACCAGCCTTCTGGTTAGCAGTCCAGTGCCTTAGGCACTATGCTACTGGAAGTCCCTTTGATAGTATAGCTAGGAGAATTGTATTAAGTTGCATTCTCATAGAAAATATGCAAGTCTTATTTAGATTCCATGTTAGGCAATGGTAAAAATAATTATTTAAAAAGACGATTCTTTTCATAATTATCTTAAGATCTCATTTCTCCTTAATATTACATTTTATGTGGGACAAACTGGAAGGTTTATATAGAGTATGGGGGTGTTGGAGCACTCACTTCTTGACACTCTTTGGACCTGCCACCTGCCTGTCCCAGTGGAGTATAAGCAACTTGAGAATAGGAAATGACACTCATTTTTTTCAGTATCCTCAGCCTTAGGGTCTATGATTTTTGTTGGAAAAAAAAATAATCTTTTGCATTACCAGCCTCTGACACCATTTCCTTCACTTGTGAAAGTTAAGAAAAAATCTAAGTGATTTTAGGAGAATTTGTGGCTTTGTTACCAGTGAAAATCACAGATATTTTCTTATCACAATCCATTTATTGAAAAATTCTCAAAATATAATTTACACCCATCACTACTTGAGAATTATGATAATTTTTAGACCTGCTATTATGTTGTGTTATTTAATGTGTTAATAAAAAGCACATAGATTGCTATTTCCAAAATATATTTTTAAATTTTGAGGTATATAATGATACAAGCGGTTTCCTAAGAACATCCTTGTATTTGTGTGTGTGTGTGTGTGCATTTAAAATATTCTGAAGCCATAGGAAACATTAAGGTATGAAAAATGTCAACTGTAGAAACACAAACAAACAAACAAAAAATGAAGAAACTCCTGCTCTAGTCAGAGTAGGAGCCTGAAAACTATTTCTAATGCTTTTACACAATTAAATTAGTCCACTTGCTTGGGTAGTGGCAAAAAGTATTCTCCACTCTGAGCTTACAGAAGTTGTGGTCCTCATTAGATAGACTTGAGCTACTCTTGTGCAATACTCTATGAATTATTGTTGATGTATCATTTCTAACACTAAAGGGATCCTGACACTTCAGAACTTAAATCAAGGAGAAATTTGAGTGAGAGCTCAGTAGATCCTACTTTTGATGGTGTACAGTTGCAGTTAGCTAAAAAGCTGTGAAATACAAGAGAAATAGAAAAGACTTTTGACTTTTTATCTAGTGATATTTGTTCTGTAATCAGCTTTAGAAAGAGGAAAAAGGGTGAAGAAATCCCCACTGAACTATGGCTGCTTGGCCATAGGTCACTGAAAGCCTACTGATTAAAGGAATTTGCAAAAGAATTTCCCTTGCTGCAGGAATTAACTCTACCAGGAACTTCTAGGATAGTAGGATAAATAATAATAAACATTTCAGAGCAGACTAGAGTTGAGTGAATTACGTAACACTGGATATAGAAGGAGTAAATTGAGTGAATTCAAGGAAAAAGTACCTGGTTCTTAATGATGTAGTAACTTCTTTAAGAAATAAACTTTACGTACTAAAAACAATTCTCCATTTACTAGCAACAAGGGTGCAAAACGGGTTACCTTAGACTCTGCTAAATTGCAAATAGCTTATACATATTAACTCTTCTACAGTCAGGAAACTCAGGCTACTTGTTCACAAGCAAGTGACAACTGTGATGCTGCAAAGGTAAAATATATGAATAGCACTGGTAAATAAAATGAGCGGTGATCTTCCCTAAAATAGGAAGCCAGATATAAATTATGTATGTATGTATTTCTTTGTGAAACGTAGATAATGCCTACTGTGGGAGCTTGTTCTAAGTACTTGACATATATTTATTCATTTAACTCTCACAAAAACTTGAGATGGTGAATACAATTTTATTGTCCATATTATACAGACGAGGAAGCTGGAGAAATGAGAAGTGAAAGAACTTGTTCACACAAGTCCTGGTAGAATCAGGTTTGGAATCATGCTGTATCTCACGCCTGAATACAAGCTCTCAACAACTAGGTTGAGGTACTCTGTATGAAGAATCTAGTAGAGCTAAAACTTCATAGTGGAACTATGAAATTTATAGCTTGAAATAGGGAAGAAAGCAACAGAAAAAAATTCAAGAATATTTGAAAGACTTTAACTTCATTCTCTTATTTCTAATTCAGAAAAATTCTGAAATGCATAATGTATTTCTTTATTGTGTTTCCTCTTTCTTCCTAACAGTGTTAGGTACTGTGGAAAAATTAAGAGAAAGTAAGAAAGAAAGATTTATCAGGCAATGACAATGCTCCCTTTCCCCTCTCCTTTTCATGTATTCATATATAAAATGCAATGGCATTTAAAAAAAAAATCAGATGATATATGGGCTACCATTAAGAGGAATAATCAACATGTAATTGGAATTCCAGAACAGGAAAAGACAAATAAAACCACCAAGGAAATTGTCAAAGATTTGTGGGAAGAGAATTTCCCCAGTCAGCAGACCTCAAAAGACAATCACCAAGACATATCATAAACTCACCAAAACCAAAGAAAAAGAAAGAATACTAAAAACAGCATGAGGAAAATGAAAAGGTTTACCTACAAAGGTCAACCAATATGACTAAGCTTCGATGTCTTGGCAGAAACCATGCATGCGGGAAGGCAATGGGATAATATATATAAAACCCTGAAAGAAAGAATTGCCAACCAAGAATTATATACCCAATAAAATTGTTCCTCAAATATGATGGTGAAATTAGGACATTTCCAGATAAGCATAAATTAAAGGGATTTGTTAAAACCAGACCAATCTTACAAGAGATACTAAAAAGAGTCCTTCACACAGAGAACCAGCAACAACAGACAATAACCAATGATTAACACACATGACAACATAACCCAGAAACCAACCTAGTTACCGAAGTATCCAAAGTAAAATAAGCTTACAAGACCATAACCAGGGACTGAAAAACATCAATTGGTAAATGATGACAACTATAAACCAAAAAGGCAGAATAGTGTAGGCACAGAGCTTCAAATGTGAGGAAGTCAAGACAACTGCTAGATAAACAGAACAGACTACACTAAAGTTGAGAAGAAAATTATACATCACAGAGTAACCTCAAAGAAAAAAAGTAAACCTTCTCATCAAAATGAAAAAGAGGAGAAGCACAAATATATGTTGTTGTTGTTGTTGTTATGTGCCATCAAGTCAGACCTGATTCATAGCAACTCCTCCTTGGGTTTCCAAGGCAGTATCACTACGGAAGTAGATTGCCCAACCTTCCTTCGAGGGGTGGCTGGTGGGTTTGAAATGCCAGCCTTCTGGTTAGCAGTCAAGTGCCTTAGGCACTACAATACAAAACCAATGAAGGAAATGATAACATGTTTTGTAAACAAAATTAGCTCAGTACAGAAAATTATACGGAACAAAGGAATTGGCAACACCATGAAAAAACACACAACAAAATGACAGCAATAAATTCATATTTGTCAATAATTACACTGAATGTAAATAGATTAAATGCACCACTCAAGAGACAGAGCATTGCAGACTAGAAAAGAAAATATAACCCATAGGTATGCTGTCTACAAGAGACTACAAGAGACTCTCCTTAGACACAAAGACAAAAATAGACTAAAAATCAAAGGTTGGAAAAAGATATACCAAGCAAATGGCAATCAAAAAAGAGTAGGAGTAGCAATATTAATTTCTGTTGAAGTAGACTTTAATACAAAATCACCGTAAGAGACAAGGAAGGACACTATAAAATGTTTAAATGATCAATTGAACAACAGGACATAACCGTAATAAATATCCATATACCCAGTGAAAGAGCTCCTTAATAGAACTGAAAAGACAAATAGATGACTCCACAGTCATAGTAGGATACTTTAATACACCACTTTCAATGAAAGATAGGACAACTGGAAAGATATTTAACAAAGACACAGAAGAACTAAACAATACAATCAACCAAATTGAATTATAGACCTGTACAAAGCACTCCACCCCAAAACAGCACAATATACATTCTTTTTCCAGCACACATGGAACATTCTCCAGGATGTTCCATATGTTAGGCCACAAAATAAGCCTGAATAAATTTAAAAACATTGAAATTCTGCAAAGCCTCATCTCAGATGCTGTAAAATTAAAAATCAACAGTAATGGAAAAACGGCAAACACATGGAAACTGAATAACACCCTCCTTAAAAATGACTGGGTAATGGAAGCAATAAAAAATGAAATGAAAATTCCTTGAGTAAACGAGAATGAAAACACAACAAAATCTTTGGGACACAGAAAAAGAAGTGATCAGAGGGCAATTTATAGCAATAAATGCACATATCAAAAAAGAACAAAGAGCAAAAATCAACACTCAACCTCTCTCAGAATTACAAAAAGAACAACAAGAAATCCACAGTCACAAGAAGAAAGGAAATAATTAAGATTCAAGCAGAAATAAATGAAAAAGAATCTAGAAAGACAACAGAAAAAATCAAGACTTAAGGTGGTTCTTTGAAAAGATTGATAAAACCAACAAAACACTGCCAAAGGAAAAGAAGATGCAAATAACATGAAAAAGAAATTAAATGGGTGACATCACAACAGTACCAACTGAAATAAAAAGCCTAATATCAGCATACTATGAAGAACTGCGTCCCAACCAATATGAAAACCTAAAAAAAATGGACATATTTCTAGAAACACTACTTAATTAAACGAACACAGACTGAGGTGGAAAATTTGAACAGAACCATAACAAAAGAAGAAATGGAATGGGTCATAAAAATCTACCAACAACAACAACAAAAAGCCCTGGCCCAGATGATTTCACCAGAGAATTCTACCGAACTTTCAGAGAAGAACTGACACTAATGCTACTCAAACTATTCCAGAACACAGAAAAGGATGGACTCCTCCCAAATTCATTTTATGAAACAAGCATAACCCTGATACCAAAACCAGACAAAGACATCACTAAAAAGAAAACTACAGACCAATATCCTTCATAAATATAGATGCAAAAATCTTCAACAAGATCCTAGCCAATAGACTCCAAAAATATATAAAAAGAATAATACATCATGATTAAGTGGGATTCATA
The DNA here is from genome assembly GCF_000298275.1 of Orycteropus afer afer. Taxonomy (NCBI): domain Eukaryota; kingdom Metazoa; phylum Chordata; class Mammalia; order Tubulidentata; family Orycteropodidae; genus Orycteropus; species Orycteropus afer. The sequence continues at coordinate 3,750,681 of NW_006921745.1, read as the reverse complement.
CCAGGTATGCAAGAATGGTTTACCATTAGAAAAACAATCAATGTAATCCATCACATAAGTTAAATAAAGAAAAAGAATCACATGATCATATCAATAAATGCAGAAAAGACATTTGATAAAACCCAACACCCATTGCTGATAAAAATTCTTAAAAAAATGGGAATAGAAGGGAAATTGCTTGATATAATAAAGGGCATATATACAAAACCAACAGCCAATATTATTCTCAATGGAGAGAGACAGGAATCATTCCCCTGTGAACATGAACCACACAAGGATGCCTTCTATGTCCACTTCTATTCAACACTGTATTGCAAGTCCTAGACTGGGCAATAAAGGGAAGAACAAGCAAGAAGGAGAAGCAAAATGCATCCTAATTGATAAGGAAGAAGTAAAACTATTCCTATTTGCAGATGATATGATCCTATACATAGAAAGCCCAGGAGATTCAGCAAGAAAACTACTGCAACTTATTGAAAGATTGAGCATAGTGGCAAGATAGAAGATTAACATAAAAAAAAAAAAAATTGGATTCCTCTACAACAGCAGAGAGATCTCTGAAAAGGAAATAAATACAATTTACCATAGCTACCAAAAAGATAAAATACTTGGGAATAAATATTACCAGGAATACAAAAGACCTATACAAAAGAAAAAAAAAAAAAAAACCCTACAAAACATTGCTTCAAAAAACTGTAAGAGATCTACATAAATAGAAGCACATACCATGTTCATGTATATGAAGATTGAACACTGTGAAAATGTCAGTACTACCCGAAGCAATCTATACATTCAATGCAATCTCAATCCAGATTAAATCAACATTCTTTAAGGATGTGGAAAAATCAATCACTAATATTATAGGGAAAGAGACCTCAGATAAGCAAAGCACTACTGAAGAAGTAGATCAACGTAGGCGGTCTCACACTTCCCAATCTCAAAAACTCTGCAGACACATAGTCAAAACAGGCTGGTATTGGTACAAGCAACAGACACATAGAAGAATGGAAAAGAATTGAGAACCCAGAAATAGATCATCCACATATGGGTAGCTGATCTTTGACAAAGGGCTGAAATCCATTCAATGGGAAAAAGATATTTTCTTTAACAAATGGTGCTGGCAAAGTTGGATATGCATTTGCAGAAAAATGAAAAAAGACCATAACTTACACCATACACAAAAACTAACTTCAGATGGATCAAAGACTTAAATGTAAAACCAAAAACTATAAAGGTCATCAAAGAAAAAATATTGGCAAAATTAGGGGCCCTAATTATGGCATAAATAAATTATCAAGCATAGCCCAAGATGCACAAACAGCAGAAGATAAACTAGATGATTGGAGCCTTCCAAAAACTAAATTGTTATGTTCATCAGGAAAAAAAAAAAAAAAGGTTTCTCCAAAAGAGTAAAAGAGAATCTGCAGATTGGGAAAAATTATTTGACAATGACATTGATGACATATCTGACAAGGGACTTATCTCTAAAATTCATAGAAAACTCCAAAACCTCAACATCAAAAAGATTAACAATCCATTTTAAAAATGGGCAGAAGAGATGAATAGATACTTTAACAAAGAAGATATTCGGGTTGCCAACAAACATCCTAAGAAATGTTCACAATCATTAGCCATTAAGGAAATGCAAATCAAAACAACAATGAGAAACCATTTCACCTAGAACTAATAGAAGAGTTCAACAAAACAGAAAATAACAAATGCTAACACAGATGTTGAGAGATTGGGACCCTCATACACTGTTGGTGGGACTATAAAATGATACAACCACTATGGGAACTGGTATGGTGATTTCTTAAAAAGTTTTAAATAGAAATACCATTTTATCCAGCAATCCTGTTATTAGGTATATCTCCTGAAGAAGTCAGAGGCAGGACACAAATAGACATATGCATATCCATGCTCATCACAGCTCTATTCACAATAGCAAAGAGATGGAAACAAGTTTGAGAAGTTAACCATGTCAAACCAGTACAGAAAGGTAGCTGCAAGAATGTTTGATAGAAACCATTCTCTCTGTTATTATTTGTTTATTATTGTTATGATTTGGGTGAAAGAGCAAATTGGTTTTTCACTCAACAATTCATACATATTTTGTGACATTTGTTGCAACCCCCACGATGTAACAACATTCTTCCTAATTCCTCCTTGTGCCTACATTACACTTTGTCCTTCTTTCCAATCTCTTCCTGCCTCTTTAGCTTTGTACCTGGGCAAATTCTGCCCTTTGACCTCATATGGTTGATTGTCCCATCAATAGAAGAATGGAAAACCAAACTGTGGTACATACACATAATGGGATACCATGCAACACTGAAAATTAATGTAGAATCTGCAAAACAGTGCATAATGTGTATGAATTTGGAGGACATTATGCTGAGTAGAACAAATCAATCACAGAAGAAAAGCATTGTATTAGTCCACTAAT
>NW_006921745.1:3737921-3747604 GCF_000298275.1 Orycteropus afer afer | reverse complement strand
CCACCAGCCTTCTGGTTAACAGTCAAGTGCCTTAGGCACTATGCTACCAGAGCTCCTAAAAGAGATGGCCCGGCTACCTGGCGGGGAGCAGCTATTATTTTAGGGAAAAAAAAAAAAGAATTTCAGAAAAAAAAATCATAATTTATACTTCAAAAATAAAATTACAGAAAGTCACAACTGAAAAAAAGTTGTACCCTGGCTTCCAAAATCCTGACAGGATTTTGACAAGAAACATTTTTGTAAGTGAACCATCTAAAATGTTGCTTATTCACAATGTTGTGAAGATAAAGAATACTAAAAGGGAAATGAGATTGCAATCTCTTCTTGTCTTGCTGTCAAAAAGGACAGCAAATTTCTCTCCCACTGAAGAGACAAAATGAGAAGAAAAAAATTTCACATTGTTGGAAAACTGCACGTCACCTCAGTGGGTTTGAGGAACATCTAAAAATGGATGCAATGTGACAGCAGCCACCTGGACACTGATTCAAAAGTGACAAAGATTATTGTTGTAGTACAGTGTGAGCAATAGAAAATTGGCAAATCATAATAAATAAGACAGTCTGCTCATGTGAAACACAAAGTATGATTAGGTGTTCAAGGTGCTGGGGAATGCAAAGAACCTGAGCAAGGTGACAACTTACAAGTTTTAGATTATTTTTTTACTCTGGTGTTCCCTTGGCTATTTTACCCAATCTTCTTTTCAATGTAATTACCAAATAGGCAGTTTAATGATAATAAATTAATAATCCTAGTAAGAATGACAGCTTTTACCAAGTTTTCACATCTCAGTGATCAACTGGAATATAAACCAGTATCCAAAGAATACTTTTCAAGTTGACTAATATCCTTTACAAAGCGCCCCCCCCCCATTTTAAAATTGGGGAACCCAAGGTAAGGCATTTGACTGCTAACCAGAAGGCCGGCAGTTCAAACCCACCAGCCACTCCTCGGAAGGAAGGTTGGGCAATCTACTTCCATAGGAAACCCAAGGAGGGGTCGCTATGAGTTGGATCCGACTGGAGGGCAGTGAATTAAGGTATATTTGTAAATTAACCTAATAAAAAATATTTAAGTTAAGACAAGTTAACCATGTCAAACCAGTACAGAAAGGCAGATGCAAGAATGTTTGATAGAAACCATTCTCTGCGTTCTTCTTAGTTTTTATTATTGTTATGATTTGGGTGAAAGTTGAAAGAGCAAATTGGTTTTTCACTCAACCATTCATACACATTTTGTGACATTTGTTGCAACCCCCACGATGTAACAACATTCTTCCTAATTCCTCCTTGTGCCTACCATTACCCTTTGTCCTCCTTTCCAATCACTTCCTGCCCCTTTAGCTTTATACCTGGACAAATTCTGCCCTTTGACCTCATTTGGTTGATTGTTCTTATGAGTGTTTACTTCCCTGGTATTATTGTTCACCTTATAGGCCTGACTATAATTTGGCTGAAATGAGTCAAGAGTGTGAATTCCATTCCTGGCTTGAAAAACATCTAAGAGCCATAATCTCAGAGTTTCCACCAGTCTCTGTAAGACCAGTAAGTGTGGTCTTTTTTTTTTGCATGTGATTTTAAGTTCTGTCATACATTTTTCTCCCACTCTATCCCAGGGCTTCCTACTCTGATCCCTTTCAGAGATGCTGGTAGAGGTCTCTAGGCTAGTCTCCAGGGATAGACAGCTTTTTGAATTTTACTTCCCAGTTTACTCCCTACCTCATCTCTTCTCCAGCATTCTATTTTCCAGTAAGTGGATTATATTGACAAATTTCATTTGTTTGTAGAGTATAAAAGTTATATTACCTCAGGGAGTTTTCTTTTTTTTTTTTTTTTAATCTACTATCATTATTCTACATCATGGCTCCTGGGCTACTTTCCTTATCTTGAATTCCCATCACTATCTATGCTGAGGCCCTATTGTCCCAAGGATTGAAGCATAAATACTTCTGAAAGTTTCTTGATTGAATGAGTTCCCACATCACTGATCTCCAGCTCTTGTCTTTAGGCATCAACCATACCACAAATACACATCAACTGCAGACTTCTCATCAATTTTCATGTGTTTTAGCTTTTCAGTATTCTGTGCCATTACTTTAGCAGACTCCACTAGCATCAGTAGTTTCTTCCTCTGAATTCCCACAAGTTTATTTTTTAATTTTTTTTTTTTTTTGGGGGGATGAAATATATAAATACACACACACATATGTATAATTTTATTCTAGATATATAATATTTAATATATTTGATAATGGAGATTCTAGAGCTAAAAACACAATACTTGATATTTAGAATATAATCCAAACCACAAACCCATTGCCATTGATTCAATTCTGACTTATACTAATCTTGGAGGACAGAGTAGAACTGCCTATAGGATTTGCAAGGCTATAGGTCTTTACAGAAGCAGACTGCCACATCTTTCTCCTGTGGAGAGGGTGGTGAATTCAAATGAACAGTCTTTTGGTTGACAACTAAGCACTTAACCATTGTGCCACCAGACCTCCCTTATAATACAAACAGATGGGTTTAAGAGTAGACAGTAGCTAGGCACCATTCAATTCTGGTCTCACAGCAAAGAATGCAATTGTGCATGGAAGCAAATAGCCACACATTCCATACAGTCCTCATATTCCTGACTCTCTTTCTTCCTCTCTTGCTCCAGGTGAATAGACACCAATTTGTTGTGCCTTGGATGACCTGGATGACCACATGCAAGCTTTTTTTTTTTTTTTTTTAATTTGATATTGCTCAGCCTTTTAATTTATTTCATTTCATTTTATTTTTTTGCAGTGTTTCCTCCCCTCCCCTCCCACCCATGGTAAGCAGCAAAGAAAGTGTCCTTCCACATATAAATCTTTCCTTGACTTTTCACAACAGGAGACTAATACAATATCTGTCCTTCTGTAATAGACTTATTTCACTCAGCATAATGCCTTCCAAGTTCATTCATGTTATTTGGTGTTTTGCAGATTCTAGGGGAGCTCTGGTAGCATAGTGCCTAAGGCACTTGACTGCTCACCAGAAGGCTGGCGGTTCAAACCCACCAGCCACTCCTCGGAAGGCAGGTTGGGCAATCCTACTTCCGTAGTGATACTGCCTCGGAAACCCAAGGAGGGGTCGCTATGAGTCGGGGCTGACTCGACGGCAAACAACAACAACAACAACAAAGGGTTATTCTCTAGGGTTGCATAGTATTCCACTGTGTTTATGCACCATTTGTTTATCCATTTATCTGTTTATGGGCACCTAGATGGTTTCCATCTTTTTGCTATTGTAAATAGTGCTGCGATGAACATAGGTATGCACATAACTGTTCTTGTCCTGGCTCTCACTTCTTTAGAATATGTACCTAGTAATGGAATGGCTGGGTCAAATGATATTTCTAATTCCAACTTCTTAAAGAATCGCCATACTGCTTTCCACAGTGGTTGTATCATTTTATAGTGCCATCAGGAGTGGATGACAGTCCCACTCTCTCCACAGCCTCACCAGAACTTGTTATTTTCTGTCTTGTTGAACTTTGCTACTAGCTCTGGGGCAAGATGTTATCTCATTGATGTTTTGATTTGCATCTTTTTAACAGCTAATGATCGTGAACATTTCTTAATGTGTTTTTTGGCTACCTGAATATTCTCATTGGTGAAGTGTCTATGCATGCCTTCTGCCCATTTTTGAATGGATTGCTTGTCTTTCTGTTGTTGAGGTGACAGAGTTTTCTATTAATTTTAGAGATAAGAACCTTGTCAGATATGTCATTGCCGAATATTTTTCCCAATCTACAGTTGCTCTTTTTACTCTTTTGGAGAAGTCTATTGAAGCACATAAAAATTTAATTTTTCGAAGGTCCCATTCATCTACTTTATCTTCTGTTGTTTGTGCATTTTGCTTTATGCTTGACGGACTATGCCATAAATTAAGGTCCCTAAATATTCCCCTAGTTTCTTCCTGGAGTGACTTTATCATTTTAGGTTTCACATTTAAGTCTTTGATCCATCTGGAGTTAGTTTTTGTGTATGGTGTGAGGTGTGAGATATGGACCTTGTTTCATTTTTCTGCAAATGGATATCCAGTTTTGCCAGCACCATTAGTTAAAGAGACCATCTTTTCCCCATTTAACGGATTTCAGACCTTTGTCAAAAATCAGCTAACCATAGGTCGATGGATCTATTTCTGGGTTCTCAATTCTGTTCCACTGGTCTATGTGTCTGTTGTACAAATGCCAGGCTGTTTTGGCTACTGTGGCTGTGTAATAGGTTTTGAGGTCTGGGGGTGTGAAACCTCCTACTTTCTTCTTCTTCTTCAGTAGGGCTTTACTTATCATTTACTTATCCGAGGTCTTTTTCCTTTCCAAATAAAGTTAGTGTTTTATTTTATTTTTTTTCAATATCTTTAAAGAATGTTGCTCAGAAGGAAGGTTGGGTAATCTACTTCTGTAGTGATACTGCCTCGGAAACCCAAGGAGGGGTCGCTATGAGTTGGATATTACTCAACAGAAGATTTTTTTTTTTAGTTAAAGAATGTTGATGGGATCTGGATTGGGATTGCATTGAATATATAGATTGCTTTGGGTATTATTGACATTTTCACAATATTCAATCTTCCTATCCATGAGCAGGGCATGTTCTTCCATTCATGTAGATCTCTTGCAGTTTTTTGAAGTAGTGTTTTGTAGTTTCCTTTGTATTGGTCTTTTGTGTCCCTAGTGAGATTTATTGCCAAGTATTTTACTTGTTGGTAGCTATTGTAAATGGGAGCTCTGGTGACATAGTGCCTAAGGCAATTATCTGCTAAACAGAAGGCTGGTGGTTCAAATCACCAGCCACTCCATCGGATGGAACGTTGGGCAATCTACTTCCGTAGTGATATTGCCTCAGAAACTCAAGGAGGGGTCACTGTGAGTCAGATATGACTCAGTGGCAGTTAGTTTAGTTTGGAATGTAAATGAGATTGATTTCATTATTTCCGTTTTTGCCATCTCTTTGCTGGTATAGAGGAATCCAGCTGAGTTTTGGATGTTGATCTTGTGTACTGCTGCTATGCTAAAGCTCTCAACTAGTTTCAGTAGTTTTTTTTTTTTGCTGAGTCTCTTGGGTTTTCTAGGTATAGGATCATATCATCAGTAAATAGGGATAGGGTTACTTCTTCCTGATCAATTTGGATTCCGTTGATTTGCCTTTCTTGCCTTATTGCCCTGGCTAGGACTTTCACCACAGTGTTGAATAGTAATGGTGATAGAGGGCATCCTTGTCAGGTTCCTGTTAGCACTGGGAATGGTTTCAGTCTCTCTCCATTGAGAGTAATGTTGGCTATTGGTTTTGTATATATGCCCTTTATTATGTTGAGGAATGTCCCTTCTGTTCCTATTTTGCTGAGAGTTTTGATCAGGAATGGGTGCCGGATTTTATCAAATGTCTTTTCTGCATCACTTGATATGATCATGTGGTTCTTCTCCTTTGTTTATGTGGTGGATGACATTGATTGTTTTTCTAATATTGAACCATCCTTGCACACCTGATATGAATACCACTTCATCATAATGAATTATTTTTTGGATATTTTGTCGGAGTCTATTGGCTAGGATTTTGTTGAAGATTCTTGCATCTATATTCATGAGGGATATTGGTCTGTAGTTTTTCTTTTTTGTGATGTCTTTGCCTGGTTTTGATATCAAGGTTATGCTTGTTTCATAAAAGGAATTTGGGCAGTTCCTCTCCTTTTCTAAGTCTCAAATAGTTTGAGTAGTATTGGTGTAAGTTCTATGAATGTTCAGTAGAATTTGCCAGTGAAACTATGTGGTCCAGGGCTTTTTATTGTTGGTAATTTTTTAAAGACCTGTTCAATTTCTTCTTTCGTTATGGATCTGTTCAAATTTTCCACCTCAGTCTGTGCTAGTTTAGGTAAGAGGTATGTTTCTGGAAATCCATCCTTTTCTTCTAGATTTTCAAATTTGTTGGAGTGTAGTTCTTCACAGTATCCTGACATTACCCTTTTAATTTGATTGTTCTATTGTGACATCGCCCAATTCATTACTTATTCATGTTATTTGTATTCTCTCCTTCTTTTCCTTTGTTAATTAGCCAATGGTTTATCAGTTTTGTTAATCTTTTCAAAGAATCAACTTCTAGTCTTGTTGATTTTTTTCTATTGTCTTTCTATTTTCTGTATTATTGATTTCTGATCAAGTCTTTATTATTTTTTTTTTTTTCTTTTGGTGACTGTAGGCTTTTTTTGCTTCTGTTTTCCTAATTGTTGGAGATGTTGGTTTAAAGTGCTGATTTTGGCTGTTTCTTCTTTTTTGATGTGTGCATTTATTGCTATAAATTGGCTTCTGATCGTGTTTTTGCTGTGTCCCTGAGATTTTGTTGTATCGTGTTTGCATTCTCATTTGATTCAAGGAATTTTTTAACTTCTTTTTTTTTTTTTATTTCTTCTATTACCAAGTTCTCTTCAAGGAGGGTGTTACTCAGTTTCCATGTGATCGCTCTTTCTGTTCATCTTCCTATTTTTGATTTATAATATTATGTCTTTGTGATCTGAGAAGAATGCTTTGCAGTATTTCAATGATTTTTAAATTTATTTATGCTTTGTGGCCTAACATATGGTCTCCTGGAGAACATTGTACGTGCACTGCAAAGAATGTATATTGTGCTGTTGTTGGTTGAAGTGCTCTGTAGTTGTCTATCAAGTTGGGGGTTTGTATTATTTCCTCTGGATCTTTGTTGAGTTTCTTTCCAGCTGTTCTATCTTTGGTTGAAACTGGGGTACTAAAGTCTCCTACTATGACTGCAGAGTCATTTATTTGTCTTTTTGATTCTGTTAAGGTCAGGTGTATGCATTTTAGGGTTCTTTCATTGGGTACATAAATATTTATTATGGTCATGTTCTCTTGTTCAATTGATCCTTTAATCATTACATAATGTCCTTTCTTTTCCCTTATGGTGGTTTTTGTCTGAAAGTTTATTTTATCAGATATTAATCTTGCCACTCCAGCTACTTCATGGTTGCCATTTGTTTGATATATATTTTTCCAACCTCTGATTTTTACTCTATTTCTGTCTTTGTCTCTAAAGTGTGTCTCTTATAGACAGCATACTGATGGGTTATGTTTTCTTAACCATTCTGCAACTCTCTGTCTCTTGAGCAGTGCATTTAATCCATTGACATTCAGTGTACTTATCAACAAGTATGAATTTGTTGCTGTCATTTTGTTATGTGTTTTTTCGTGGTGTTACTAAATTCTTTGTTCCATATAATTTTATGCACTGTACTAATTTTCTTTATGAATCATGTTATCACTTTCTTCGTTACTATTGTTTTAGTGTTTGCTAAATATTTGTGGGGAACTCTGGTAGCATAGTGCCTAAGGCACTTGACTGCTAACCAGAAGGCTGGCGGTTCAAACCCACCAGACACTCCTCGGAAGGAAGGTTGGGCAATCCTACTTCCGTAGTGATACTGCCTCGGAAACCCAAGGAGGGGTCGCTATGAGTCAGGGCTGACTCGATGGCAAATAACAACATAACAAATATTTGTGTTTGTTCTCCTTTTTGTTTTAATGTGAAGGTGTATTACATTTCTTCGAGGTTACTTTGTGATTTATAATTTTCTTCCCAACTTTAGATCAGGCTGTTCTATCTGGCAAATGTCCTGACTTCCCTACCATTTAGAAGTTCTTTAACTACACAATTGTTTCTCTCTTTTTGGTTTGTTATTGTCCTCCTTTGTCAATTGATGTCTGGTTCCCTATTTATGATCTTGTAGGCTTATTTACTTCAGATTCTTCCATCATTGGGTTGATTTCTGCATTGTGTCATTATTTGTGTTAATGGTCAGTTGTTGTTTGCTGTGGTTGGTTCTCTGCCAAAAGGACTCCCTTTAGCATCACTTGTAAGGTTGGTCTTCATTTAACAAATTCCTTTAATTTCTGCTTATATGGAAATGTCCTAATTTCACCATCATATTTGAGGGACAATTTGGCCAGGTATATGATACTTGATTGGAATTGTTTTTTCTTAAATGTTTTATATATACCATCTCATTATCTCTCTTTAGCGTGGTTTCTACAGAGGAATCCTACCTTAGTCTTATTTGTTGTCCTTTGTAGGTAATTTTTCATTTTTCCTGTGCTGCTTTCAGGATTCTTTTTTTGTCTTTGCATTTGGTGAGTTTGATGATTATATGTCTTGATTATTTTCTTTAGGGATCTATCCTGTTTGGTGTTTGTTGGACTTCTTGAATGAATATATTCTCATCTTTCACCATATTGGGGAAATTCTCTTCTCACAAAATTTCCACAACACTCTCTGTGGTTTTACTCATCTCTTCCTGGTCTGGAATTCCAATTACATGTAGGTTATACCTTTTGATGGTATCCCACATGAACCTTAGGTTTCTTCATTTTGTGTTGATCTTTTGCTTTGATTGACTCCTTTCCAAAGAAGTATTGAGGTATTCATCTTCACTCTCACTAATTCTGTCTTCCATTGAGTTAATTCTATTCTTTTACCCATTCAATGTGTTATCTATTTCTGAGAATTTAGCATTAGTCTTCTGGGTTTCTATCTGTAGATTTTGTATCATTTCTAACTTTTCATTTATTTTGTCATTTTGTTCTTGTATTGTCTTCTGAAATTGTTCTAGAGTTTTCTCTGTGTTTTCTTCAATGTTATTGTTGTTTGTTGTTGTTAGGTGCCATTGAGTCATTTCCAAGTCATAGCAACCCCATGCACAGCCGAACGAAACACTGCCTGATCCTGTGCCAGCTCCATGATCCCTGATATACTTGAGCCCATCATTACAGCCACTGTATCAATCCATCTCGTTGAAGGCCTCCCCCTCTTTCATCGACCCTCCACCATACCAAGCATGACATCCTTCTCCAGGGAATGGTCCCCTCTGAGAACATGACCAAAATAAGTGAGACAAAGTCTGGCCATTCCCACTTCCAAGGAGCATTTCTGGTGCACTTCCTCCAGGACAGATCTGTTAGTTCTTTTAGCAGTCCATGGTACTTTCAGCATTCTTTGCCACCACTACAACTCAAAAGCATCAACTCTTCTTCAGTCTTCCTTATTCATTGTCCAGCTTTCACATGCATACGAGAAGATTGGAAATATCATGGCTTGTGTCAGGTGCACCTTAGTCCTCAAGGAGACATCCTTGCTTCTTAGCATTTGAAACAGTTTCTTTGCGGTTGACTTTCCCAATGCTACACGTCATCTAATGTCCTGACTGCTGCTTCCATTGGCATCAATTGTAGAACCAAGCAAAGTGAATTCTTTGACACCCTCAATCTTCTCTCCATTTATTGTGATGCTGCTTACATCCAGTGATGCTGCTCACATCCATTGGTCCAGTTGTGAGGATTTTTGTTTTCTTCATATTGAGACGTAATCCATACTGCAGACTGAATTCTTCAACCTTCATCAGTAAGTGCCTCAAGTCATCCTCACTTTCAGCAAGCAAAGTTGTATCATCTGTGTATCTCAGGTTGTTAATGATTCTTCTTCAAAGCCTGATGCCAAGTTTTTCTTCATATAGTCCAGCTTCTTGGATTATTTGCTCAGCATATAGATTGAATAAGTGTAAAAAAAGGATACAACCCTGATGCACTCCCTTCTTGATTTTAAACCATGTAGTGTCCCCTTGTTCTGTTCGAATGACAGCCTCCTGGTCAAGGTACAG
>NW_006921745.1:3685779-3737506 GCF_000298275.1 Orycteropus afer afer | reverse complement strand
AATGGGTATTCGTCAATTCCCAGAGACTTGTTCTTTCTCAATTCTTTCATTGCAGCTTTGACTTCTTCCTTCAGTACCATTGGTTCTAGATCATATGCCATTTCCTGAAATGGATGAAGATCGACCAGTTCTTTTTGGTACAGTGATTTTGTGTATTCTTGCCATCTTCCCTTGATGTTTCCTGCATCATTCAATATTTTGCCCATAGAATCTCTCAATATTGCAACTCGAGGTTTAAATTTTTTCTTCAATTCTTTCAGCTTGAGAAATGCCCAGTGTGTTCTTCCTTTTTAGTGTCCTAACTCCAGGTCTTTGCACATTTCATTATAGTAATTGTTTTTGTCTTCTTGAGCTGCTCTTTGAAATCTTCTGTTCAGCTCTTTTATCTTGTCATTTCTTCCATTTGCTTTATCTACTCTCCACACAAGGCAAGTTTCAGAGTCTTTTCTGTCATCTATTTTGGTCTTCTTTTCTTTTCTTGTCTTTTTAGTGATCTCTTGCTTTCTTCATGGATAATGTTGTTGATATCCTCCCACAATTCTTCTGGTTTTCGGTCCTTGGTGTTCAATGCATCAAATCTATTCTTTAGATGATCTCTAAATTTAGGAGGAATATAGTCAATATCATATTTTGGCTCTCTTGGACTTGTTTGAATTGTCTTTAACTTCAAGTTGAACTTGAATATGAGCAGTTGATGGTCTGTTCCACAATCAGCTCCTGGCCTGGTTTTGGCTGAAGATATTGCACTTTTCCTCTGTCTCTTGCCAGAGATGTAGTCAATCTGATTCCTGTGTGTTCCATCTGGTGAAGTCCACATGTACAGCCACCTTTTGTGTTGTTGAAAAAAAGGTGTTTGCAATGAACAAGTCGTTGGTCTTGCAAAATTCTACCATGCGAGTTTCAGCATTATTTCTGTCACCAAGGTCAAATTTTCCAACTACCGGTGATTCTTCTTTGTTTCCAACTTTTGCATTCCAGTCACCAGTGATAATTAACACATCCTGATTGCATGTTCGGTCAATTTCAGAATGTAGAAGTTGATAAAAATCTTCACTTTCCTCATCTTTGGCTTTGGTGGTTGGTGCATAAATTTGAATAATAGTCATACTAATGGGTCTTCCTTGTAGATGTATGGATATTATCCTATCACTGACAACATTGTACTTCAGGACAGATCTTAAAACATGCTTTGTGATGATGAATGCCATGCCATTCCTCTTCAAACTGTCATTCCCAGCATAGTAGATCACATGGTTGTCTGATCCAAAATGGCTGAACCAGTGCATTTCAGCTCACTAATGCCTTTCTCCCACTCTCCCACCCTGCTGCTTTGGGTGTGCCTGAGTTCCCTCTCCTCACCTGGATCCCTGTGTCTGATCAAAGGTATCAGTGTTTGTTTTCCTTGATCTGTCTCTCAATCCATTGAAGGAACTTAAATATAATTCTTTTGAATTCCTTATCAGGGAGTTCAAATGCTGCTTCTGTCTCAGGGAAGTGTTCTGGTTCTTTATCCTGGCCTCATATTTTTAATGTTTTATCTTGCTACTTTGTGTGCACTGTTATGGCCTATTTTCTCCAAGACATTGTGACATTTTTTCTGTTTATATTTAATTGGTGATTGTTGTTGGATTGTGATTTCCCAAGATTTCCTTTTTCTTTGTTATTTTTGGATGTATCTGAGTAAGCAGATACTGTGTTTCTCTATTCACTTTTTGGCAGGACTTATGCACTCACTGCCACTTATCTCTCAGTTTGTCATACTGTGGTGGTTTGTGTGTTGCTGTGACGCTGGAGACAATTTCACAGGTATTTCAAATACCAGTAAGATCATCCACAGTGGACAGGTTACAGAGGAGCTTTCACACTAAGGCAGACTCAGAAGAAGGAAGAGGCCATCCACTTCTCAAAGAATTGAGCAGTGAAAACCTTATGAATAGCAGTGAAACACTGTCTAATACATTAATGGAAAACTTGAAGAATAGCTCCTAAATATTGTCCAATATAGTGCTGGAAGATGAGGCCCTCAGGTTGGAAAAGAAACAAACCAAACTCATTGCCGTGGAGTCAGATCCAACTCATAGCGACCCCTCTTTGGGTTTCCAAGGTGGTATCACTATGGAAGTAGATTGCCCCACCTTCCTTCCAAGGAGTGGCTGGTGGATTTGAACAACCAGCCTTCTGTTTAGCAGTTTCTAGGAACTGGAAGGCACCCAAATATGACTGAGGAAGAGCTACCTCCTCATAGTAGAGTCGACCTTAATGATGTGGATGGAGTCAAGCTTTGGAAGCTCCATATGCTGATTTGGCATGTGGGATTCAAGTGTGCCAAAAGCTTCTCAAAATTTCTCCTTATATACTGGAAGCAGACCACATTCTTAAGGCAGCTACTTAGTTGCTCCCAATAGACTCCACCATTGAGTTGATTACTAGTCTCATCATGGGGAAGACTATGTCTGACAGCCTAGCCACTCAGTATAAGGCCTAGCCAAGTTGACACATAACCTTAACTACCACACCTATGTGTTGCTAATCGGAATGTAAAATGACGCACATTACGTGGAAAATATTTTGATTGTACCTCAAAAAGTTAAACATGTTATTACTATATGGTTCAGCAATTCCCTGTAAGTATATACCCAAAAAAATTGAAAACAGTTACTCAAATAAATACATGTTCATAATATACTCAATAGCCAAAAGGAATCAGTCCAAATATTTATCAATGGAAGAATGAATAAACAAATTGTGGCATATATATTTATGCAGCCATAAAAACTGACAGACACATGCTACAACACAGATGAACTTCAAAAAATTATGTTACATGAAAGATGTTAGACATAAATGGTAAAATATTGTATGATTTCATTTATATAAAATGTCCAGAATAGGTATATCCATACAGCTAGGACACAGATTAGTGGCTGACAGGATCTAGACAAAGGAAAAATGGACAACAGCTTCTTAATGACATGAGATTTCCTTTCAGAGTGATGAAACTATTTTGTATAGAGGTAGTTGCACAATGTTATGAGTTTAAATGCCATTAAACAGTTCACTTTAAAATGATTAATTTTATGTATATAAATTTATATATATATATATATATATATATATACACACATATGTATATTTACATAATACTATGTATTATGTAAGGGAGCTCTGGTAGCATAGTGCCTAAGGCACTTGACTGCTAACCAGAAGGCTGGCGGTTCAAACCCACCGGCCACTCCTTGGAAGGAAGATGGGGCAATCTACTTCTGTAGTGATACTGCCTCAGAAACCCAAGGAGGGGTCTCTATGAGTCGGGGCCAATTCGATGGCACATAACAACAACAACAACAATGTATTATATAAATTTCACTCAATACTAAAAGTGAGTCAACCTATATGCACTGTATGTAATTTGCTTGTTCACTTAACACTTCATTATAATAATATAAAATATATTATCTTCTCATGTTAGTAAATGCGTAATTCCATCTCCATTTTTAATATTGTAGTTTTCCTCTATGATTGTATCAAAATACATTTACTTTTGTTTCTAGTCATTGATATTACAAATAATTGTATTTAAAACATCTTTGTAAGCATATCTTTGCATGTTTGCCCAATTTTTCCCTCAGGCTGAATCCCTAGAAGTAGAGTGGCTGTATCAAATATTATGCACTTTTTAAAGCTCTTATTACACATTGTCAAATGGTCCTTCAGAAATGTTTTGCCAATATGCATGCTAACCAGCAGTGAAACTACTGCCCTGTTGAAAGACATATGCTTGTATGTATATATGTAATATTTATATTCTACACCAGAACCAAGTTAAGTTATTGAATTATATACCAAGTGTTTGACTTTTTTCACAACTAAATGGTCTCAATGACAATGGGTATTCCTACATTTCACTTAAGAGAGAGGTTTATATCTTTAATGTAAAAATTATTAAATATTAAAATGAAAATCCTTTACTTCAATGGGTTTAGTACTAATGGAACATTTTGCTTTACAAAAACTAATATTTGAATTTCTAACAATAATTTTACTACTTCCAGTAACTTTGAGAATTATAATGCAAAAAGTTTTATCTTGAAGAAAATTTATAACATATTTGTCCCAACCATGTTTCAAAGGACTGGTAATAAATTAAGCAGTGTATTGTTTTTACCTTGCCCTCTTTTTTTGAAGCTAGAAGTTATTGGATTGGAAAGGAATTTCCTTTCTATAATGGCACAATTAATTTATATTTCTTATTCTCCTATGGTTTACATACATTTCTGACTATGTCAATTGAATTTTGAATCATGATCCTTAGTACTCATTTGTCTATGAAATAGGTAACCTAGGTAAGAGAGGATGGTGACATTTTGTCTCACTTAGTTTGACATCAGGAAGAAGAAATTATGAGAATAGAATATAGTTTTTTGTAAAGTAGAGGCTCAGTGAAAGAGAAGAAAACCCTCAACAAGATGGATTGACACAGTGGCTGTAACAATGAACTCAAACATACATACTACTGTGAGGATGGCATAGGACCAGGCAACATTTTGTTCTGTATCCATAGGGTAGCTGTGAGGCAGAGCCAACACAATGGCACATAACGACAACAACCTATGAAGATCTAAAAAACTGTTGAGATCTTTCATGTTCATAGACAGGAAGATTTAATATGGTTAAGATATCAGTTCTTCCCAACTTGAGGTGTAGATTCAATTCAATCACAATAAAAATGCCAACAAATTACTTTGAAGGTATTGATAAACTGATTCTAAAGATTATATATATAAAAACCAAACTAAACTCACTGCCATCAAGTGGATTCTTGCTCACAGTGACCCCACTGGGTTTCCGAGGTGGTAAATCTTTACAGAAGTTGATCATCCCATCTTCCTTCTATTGAGCAGCTTGTGGGTTTGAACCACGTTCCTTCTGGTTAGTAGGCAGATACAATAGGCACTGCTGCAATAAGAGCTCCTTAAAGTTTATATATAAAGTAAAAAGACTTGGAATGACCAACAAAATACTAAAGAACAAAGTCAGATGAGGGACTCTCCCCAACTTTAAGACTTACTATAAAACCTTCAGTGAGGAGTACTGGTGGTGTAGTGGTTAAGGCATTTGGCTGCTAACCAGATGGTCAGTGGTTCAATCCCACCAGCTACTCCACAGAAGGAAGATGAAGAGATCTTCTTCTGTAAAGACTTACAGCCTCAGAAACTCAATGGGGGTCACTATGAGTTGGAATTGACTCAATGGCAGTGAGTTTAGTTTTGGATAAAAGCTACAGTAATCAAGTCAGTGTGTTATATGGTCAAAGAATAAAGAAATGGATCAATTAAACAAATAGAGAGCCTAGATTCAGACTAGAGTTGGAAAATTTGGCCTCAGTGATAGAAATAACACTAGAGATCGCATGATAGAATTTTGTAAGACCAATGATTTATTCATCACAAATATCTTTTTTTTTTTTTCCAACAATACAAACAGTGGATATACATGTGGATCTTGCCAGATGGAGCACAGAGGAATCAGATTGACTAATCTGTGGCAAGAGGCAATGGAGAAGCTCAATATCTTCAGCCAAAACAAGGCCAGGAGCTGATTGTGAAACAGACCATCAACTGCTCATATACAGTTCAAGTTGAAGCTGAAGACAATTAAAACAAGTCCAGAAGAGCAAATCTATGACTTTGGTTATATCGCTCCTGAATTTAGTGACTATCTAAAGAATATATCTGACGCATTGAACACCAATGACCGAAACCAGAGGAACTGTGGTATGACATCAAGAACATTGTCCACAAGGAAAGCAAAAGGTCATTAAAAAGACAGGAAAGGAAGAAAAGACAAAAATAGATGTCAGAAGAGACTCTGACTTGCCCTTGAACAGAGAGTAGCTAAAGCAAATGGAAGAATCAACAGGATAAAATAACTGAACAGAAGATTTCAAAGAGCAGCTCACGAAGACAAAGTCAATTATTATAATGAAATGTGTAAAGATTTGCAGTCAAAAATCCAAAAGCAAAGAAAGCTTGGCATTTCTCAAGCTGAAAGAACTGAAGAAAATATTTAAGCCTTGAATTGTAATATTGAAAGATTCCATGGGCAACGCATTGAATGATGCAGGAAATATCAAAAGAAGGTGTATGGAATACACAGAGTCACTGTACCAAAAAGAATTGATAGATGCTCACCCATTTCAGGAGATGGCATATGATCAAGAACCAATGGATCAACAAGGAAGAAGTCAAAGCTGCAACAAAGGAATTGGTGAAAAACAAGACTCTAAGAATTGATGGAATAACCATTGAGATGTTTCAACAAATGGATGCTGCACTGGAGGCACTCACTCAGCTATGCCAAGAGATTTGGAAGACAGCTACCTGGCCAACTGACTGGAAGAGATCCATATTTGTACTCATTCCAAAGAAAGGTGATCTCACAGGATGTGGAAATTATCAAACAATATCATTGATATCATATGTAAGTAAAATCTTACTGAAGATAATTTAAAAAATGCTTGCAGCAGTAAATTGACAGAGAACTTCCAGAAATGCAAGCTGGATTAAGAAGGGAACATGGAGCAAAAAATATCATAGCTGATGTCAGATGGATCTTGGCTGAAAGCAAAGAATACCAGAAAGATGTTTATTTGTGTTATATTAACTACACAACTACACAAAGGCATTTGATTGTGTGGATCATAACAAATTGTGGATAACATTGAGAAGAATGTAAATTTCAGAACACTTAATTGTACTCACGAGGAATCTGTACATAGACCAGGAGGATTTATTCGAACAGAACAAGGGGATACTGCCTGGTTTAAAATCAGGAAGGGGGTGAGTCAGGGTTGTATCCTTTTGTCGTACTTATTCAATCTGTATGCTGAGCAAATAATCTGAGAACCTGGGCCATATGAAGAAGAATGTGGCATCAGGATTGGAGGAAGACTTATTAACAGCTTGACACTCAGATGACAAAACTTTGTTTGCCAAAAGTGTAGATGATGTGGAGCACTTACTGATGAAGATTAACAACTATAGTCTACAGTATGGATTACACTTCAACATAAAGAAAACAAAAATCTTCACAACTGGACCAAAAAGCAGCATCATGAAATGGAGTTAATTGAAGTTGTCAATGACTTCATATTACTTGGTTCTACTATCAATGCCAATGGAAGCAGCAGTCAAGATATCAAAAGACGTATTGCATTGGGCAAATTTGTTGCAAAAGACCTCTTTCAAATGCTGAAGAGCAGATATCTCCTTGAAGACTGAGATGCTCATAACCCAAGCCATGGTATTTTTAACTGCCTCATATGCATATGAGAGCTGGACAACAAATAAAGGAAGTCCGAAAAAGAGTTGATGCTTTTGAGTTGTGGTATTGGTGAAGAATGCTGAATGTACCATGGACTGCCAAAATAACTAAAAAATCTGTCCTGGAAGAAATGCAGCAGGACTGCTCATTGGAAGCATGAATGGGCAACCTTTGTCTCACCTACTTTGGTCATATTGTTAGAAACGACCTTTCTCTGGAGAAGGATGTCCTGCTTGGTAAAATGGAGGGTCAGTGAAAGAAGGGAAAGGCCTCAACAAGATGGACTGATATGGTGGCTGCAGCATTGGGCTCGGGTATAGTATGGATCATGAGGCTGGCACAGGACTGGGCAGTGTTTTGTTCTGTTTTATATAAGGTCACATGCGTCAGAGACAACTCAATGGTACAGAACAACAACAACAGAAACAGACTCCAACAAAATTGTCAATTGATTTTTTGACAAAGAAGCAAAGGAAATCCAATGCACAAAAAAGTCTTTACAACAAATTGTGCTGGAGTAACTGGACATCCATATGCAAAAATCAATCAATCAATCTCCACACATACTTTAATATTTCATAAAGTTAACTCAAAATGGATCATAAACCTAAATATAAAATGCAAAACTATAAAACTTCTTGGATTTGCCTATAACATTTTAGATACTATACCAAAAGCATAATATGTGAAAGAAAAACAAAATTGATACATTGGACATCACTAAAATTAAAAAATTGTGGTTTGTGAAAGAAGCTGTTAAGAAAATGAAAAGTCATAGAGAGAAAATACTTTTAAAAGACTTGTCTGATAAAGAACTTCTTTTGAAAATATACAAAGAACTCTTAAACTCAAGGATAAATAAACAACTAAATTACGAAATGGGCAAAAGATATGAACAGATACCTCACTCAAATAGCACATAAGCTTATGAAAAGATCCTCAGCATCATATAACATTAGGGGATTACAAATGAAAACGATAATGAGATAGCACTACACACCTATAAGAATGGCTAAAATCTGAAATATCAAGTTCTGGTGAGGAAGCACAGCAACAAGAACTCTCTCATTCATTGTGGGAAAACAGCATCATGAAGCAACTTTGCAAGAAAGTCTGATAGTTTCTTGCAAGTGTAAACATAGGTTTATGGCATGATCCAAAGATTGTGCTCCCAGGTATTTACTTAAATGAGTTGAAAACATGTCCATACAAAAATGTGTACATGAATGTTTAATTGCCTTATATGCATGTGAGAGCTGGACAATGAATAAGGAAGACCGAAGAAGAGTTGGTGCTTTTGAGTTGTGGTAATGGTGAAGAATGGTGAAAGTACCATAGACTGCCAAAAGAACTAACAAGTCTGTCCTGGAAGAAGTGCAGCTGGAGTGTTCATTGGAAGTGAGAATGGCCAGACTTTATCTCACCTACTTTGGTCATGTTGTCGGAAGGGACCATTCTCTGGAGAAGAATGGCAATTATTCATAATTGTCCTGAATTGGAAGCAACCGAGAAGCCTTTAATAAGTGAATGGATAAACAAGTTGTGGTACATCCATACAATGGAATATTATTTAGTGATAAAAAGAAATGAGCTAACAAGCCATGAAAAGATATGTTGGAATCTTAACAGGATATTACTAAGATAAAGGAGACAGTCTGAAAAGACTATATAAAAACAGTATGATTCCAACTATATAACATTCTAGAAAAGTCAAAACTGTAAAAAGATCAGGATTTCCAGGGGTTTGGGGTGAGGAGAGGAGGGATGGTTAGGTGGACCATGGGCAATACTTAGAGCAGTGAAACTATTCTCTATGATACTATAATTGTTGCTACATGATATATTAATCTGTTAAAACCCATAGATCACCACACAGAGTGAAAACTAACGTAAACTATGGACTTTGATTAGTAGTAACGTATCAGTATTTGTTCAATTATGATAAATATACCACACTACTCCAAGAGTTTATAATGGCGGAATTATCCTGGAGAAAGTGAAGATAAACCCATATAACTGTAGTATATGTTCAATATTCCTGTAAACCTCAAACTGCTCTAAAAAATAAAGTCTATTAATTTTAACCACCACTCATTTGTCAGTTTGTCATATTGTGGTGGCTTGCGTGTTGCTGTGAGGCTGGAGGCTATACCACCAGTATATCAGATACCAGCAGGTTCACGCATGGTGGACAGTTTTCAGCAGAGCTTCCAGACTAAAACAGATTGGAAGAAGGAAGGGGCCATCCACTTCTCCAAGAATTAGCTAGCAAAAACCTTATGAATACCAGTGAAACACTGTCTGATGTATTACAGAAAAACTTTATGAATAGCTCTGAAACATTGTCTGATATAGTGCCAGAAGATGAGCCCCTCAGGTCAGAAGACACTCAAAATAGTACTGGGGTACACCTGCCTCCTCAGAGTAGAGCTAATCTTAATGATGTGGATAGAGTAGAGCTTTTGGGAGCTCCATTTGCTGATGCAGCATGAATCAAAATGAGAAGAGACAGCTGTAGATATCCATTAATAATCAGAACACGGGATGTAAGAAGTATGAATCCAGGAAAATTGGAAGTTGTGAATAATGAAATGGAATGCATAAAGATCAATATTATAGGTATTAGTGAGTTAAAATGGACTGGTTTTGGACATTTTGAATCAGACAATCATATGATCTACTATGCAAGAATGACAAATTGAAGAGGAATGGAATGGCATTCATCATCACAAAGAATGTTTCAAGATCTACACTGAAGTACAATGCTGTCAGTGATAGGATAATATCCATATACCTACAATTAATACTACTATTATTCAAATTTACACACCAACCACCAAAGCCAAAGATGAGGAAATTGAAGATTTTTACCAAATTTTGCTGTCTTAAATTGAGCAAACATGTAATCAAGATGTGTTGATTGTCTCTGTTGATTGGAATGCAAAAGTTGGAAGCAAAGAC
Organism: Orycteropus afer afer; assembly: GCF_000298275.1. Lineage (NCBI taxonomy): Eukaryota > Metazoa > Chordata > Mammalia > Tubulidentata > Orycteropodidae > Orycteropus > Orycteropus afer. Next base: position 3,727,222 of record NW_006921745.1, on the reverse strand, counting down.
AAATCACTGGTAGTTAGAAAATAAGACCTTGGTGATAGAAATGATAAAGATTACATGATAGAATTTTGTAAGATCAATGACTTATTTATTGGAAATACATTTTTTCACCAACACACATGGTGGCTATACACTTGGACTTCAGCAGATGGAGCACATAGAAATCAGATTGACTACATCTTTGGAAAGAGGAAATGGAGAAGCTCAATATCTTCAGTCAAAATAAGTCCAGGAGCTGACAGTGGAACAGACCATCAATTGCTCATATGCAAGTTCAAGTTGAAGCTGAAGACAATTAAAACAAGTCCACAAGGGCCAAAATATGACTTTGATTATACCCTCTTGAATTTAGAGACCACCTAAAGAATAGAGTTGATTCATTGAACACCAATGACCAAAAACCAGAGGAATTGTGGTATGATATCAAGAACATCCACCATGAGGAAAGCAAAAGCTCATTAAAAAGACAGGAAAGGAAGAAAAGTTCAAAATTGATATCAGAAGAGACTCTGAAACTTGCCCTTGAACAGAGAAGCAGCTAAAGCAAATGGAAGGAATGACAAGATAAAAGAGCTGAACAGAAGATTTCAAAGAGGAGCTCGAGGACACAAAGTCAAATATTATAAAGAAATGTGCAAAGACCTGGAATTAGAAAACCAAAAGGGAAGAAACATGCTTGGCATTTTTCAAGCTGAAAGAACTGAAGAAAAAATTCAAGCCTCCATTTGCCACATTAAAAGATTCTATTGGCAAAATACTGAATGATGCAGAAAATGTCAAAAGATGATGGAAGGAGTACACAGAGTCACTGTACCAAAAATAATTGGTCAATGTTCATTTATTTCAGGAGGTGGCATATGATCAAGAACCAATGGTATTGAAGGAGGAAGTTGAAGCCTCACTGAAGGAATTGTGAAGAATAATGCTCCAGGAATTGATGGAATACCCATTGAGATATTTCAACAAATGGAGGCTGCACTGGAGGTACTCACTTGTCTATGCCAAAAAATTTGGAAGACAGTTATGTGGACAATTGACTGAAAGAGATCTGTATTTGTACCCATTCCAAAGAAAGGTGATCCCATAGAATGTGGAAATTATCAAACAATATCATTAATATGACATACAAGTAAAATCTTGCAGAAGATAACTAAAAAACGTTTGCAGCAGCATATTGACAAAGAACTTCCAGAAATGCAAGCTGGATTCAAAAAAGGACATGGAGTGTGGGATATCACAGCTGATGTCAGATGGATCTTGGCTGAAAGCAAAGAATACCAGAAAGATGTTTACTTGCATTTTATTTACTATGCAAAGGCATTCTATTATGTGGATCATAACAAACTGTGGATAACATTGAGAAGAATGGGAATTCCAGAACACTTGATTGTACTCATGAGGAATCTATACATAGACAAGGAGGCTGTCATTTGAAAAGAACAAGGTGATACCATATGGTTTTAAATCAGGAATGGAGTGTGTCAGGGTTGTATCCTTTCACCATACTTATTCAATGTATATGCTGAGCAAATAATCTAAGAAGCTGGACTTTATATATGAAGAAGAACATGACATCAGGATTGGAGGAAGACTCATTAATAACCTGAGAGATGCAGACAACACAACTTTGCTTGCTGAAAGTGAAGATGACTTGAAGCACTTATTGATGAAATTAAAGACTTCAGTCTGTAGTAGGAATTACACCTCAGCATAAAGAAAACAAAAATCCTCACAACTGGACCAATAAGAAGCATCTCAATAAATAGAGAAAAGTTTGAATTTGTTGGAGATTTCATATTGCTTGGGTCCACAATTGGCATTCCTGGAAGCAGCAATCAAGAAATCATATGACATATTTAACTGGGAAAATCTGCTGCAAAAGACCTTTTCAAAGTGCTGAAGTGCAAAGATGTCTCTCTGAAGACTAAGGTGCCCCTAACTCAAGCCATGTTATTTCCAATCACCTCATATGAATGTGAAAAATGGACAATGAATAAGCAAGACCAAAGAAGAGTTGATGCTATTGGGTTGTGGTGTTGACAAAGAATACTGAAAGTACCATAGTCTGCTGGAAGAACTAACAAATCTATCCTGGAAGAAGTACACGAGAATACTTCTTGGAAGTGAGAATGATCAGACTTCATCTCACCTACTTTAGTCATTTTGTCAGAAGGGACCATTCTCTGGAGATGGATGTCATTTTGGTAAAGAGGAGGGTCAATGAAAGAGGGGAAGACCCTCAATGAGATGAATTGACATATGGCTGCAACGATGAGCTCACATATAGCAGGGATTGTGAGGCTGACAAAGGATTGGGCAGCATTTCATTCTGTTGTACATAGGGTTGCTATGAATCAGAGCCGACTCAATGGCACCTAACAACAGCAACATGCACTCACCCCATGTCTCCTTTCAGTTGTCAGCCTCCTATATATCCATGCTGTCTTTGGCAAGTGGAGCCTATTCTTAGGCCCCTGGAATCTGAACAAGAATACTGTCACTTTAAATATCCAAAACGGCTGCCACTTGTATACATTCAAAATGGCTGTGCCCTCTGGACAGCTGAAAGTCCACAGTTCAGCTTTTCTCCTTATTTGTTGTTTATTTTTTCAGTTGTTAGCTACCTGTGCAGTAGTCCATGCAGCTCTTGGTGATCAGGACCTATTTTAGGTTAATCCTCAGGTCCTAACACCACTTGGAAATATTCAATCTGTGCCATCAGGACAGCTGACAGTCTGCAGCTCCATTTGTGTCCTTACTCACTGTTTTCATTCAGGTTCTTCTATTAGTTGGTGTTTAATACACTTCTGTATCTTTCCTTTCCAAGATCTGGGCTCCAGGATTATCTTCTGTATCTGTGTCAACTGGTTCTCTTTTCTTTGTTGAAGAGGGTCTGTGCAGCTTCTCTGCCTACTCTGCCATCTTACTGGAAGTGCCCACAACTTTATTTTTTCATTAATCTGCCTTGACGTTGTTCCTCAAATAGAGTAGGAATTATATCTTACTACTTTTTTAAAATTCTGACACATGATTGTCCATTAAACTTAGCAGGTGACCAAAAAATGCTTGTAGGAATAAAGTTCTACACCTTGAAAATGTTCTAGAATATTTTGTTATCCTTTTTGTTATAGAAATGTATAAAATTTAGCAACATTTGTAGCACAGGTACAAACCACATGAATAAGAAGAAGCGTGGGCATCTAGTAAACCTGGCAATGAGTCAAAACAAAATTTCCATGCATTATTTCCTCTCTTCTACATTGTTGTTGTTGTTGTTATATGTCGTTGAGTTGTCTCTGATTTATAGCGACCCCTCCTTGGATTTCTGAGGTGGTATCAGTATGGAAGTAGATTGCCCAACCTTCCTTCCAAGGAGTGGCTGGTGGGTTTGAATTGCCAGCCTTCTGGTTAGCAGTCAAGTGCCTTAGGTACTATGGGCCCCTATTTTGCCTTCCATGATCATGCTTGCTTTGCCTAACTCAACTTTGCAGGTCTTTCCCCTGGATCCCTATAAATGGATGCTTCTCAGTCAGTGGTGTTAGTTTAAATGCTGCAGTGGTCTCCAGTGAAAGAAAGAGGAAGGAGAAAGAAAAGAAAAGAGAAGAGGAGAGATGAGAGGCATGGATAGGAAGGGAGGGGAGGGGAAAGGAGGGGAAAAGATGGGAAGGGAGGGGTGGGGAGAGGAGAAATGAGTAATATCTCCCCAAATTTTGTTAATTTCATATCAATGAAATTCCGTAGGAGAAAAGTATTCTTTTATGTCCTTCACCTCTTTCCATGATCTCCACTAGCCCCACTTCCAAAATACATAAACATATTGCTTAGTTTTAGGAAATATGACTTAGTTTTAGTTCCACGAATATTCAAGTTTTATTTATTTGAGACTGGTGGTTGGAGGGCTTAAAGTTGCAGAGCCTTCTGATTGCTCTGACAGCGTGAGGGACTATGAATAGTTTCAGGTCAAAGAAATTACTTCCTTCTCTGAAAACAGTCACAGGGACAAATATATACCTGTTTAGAGATAAATTTCATCTCAGTTTTACAGATGAACTGACAGAGGCAAAAAAGCACCTATCTCCATTTCACTATTATTCCCAAATATTTCTGGCTTAAAAGTATTTCTGAAACAAATTCTATCATGAAAAATAAAATGGAGTTAAACTCCTATTCCATTCATTACCATATTACAATAGCTCACATTAATAGAATTCTTATTCATATAGATGACAAGTTCTGTGTATTATAATAAGTAGTGAAATTACATCAAATAAACTTGAAGATAAATAAACCTTGACAACAAGTTGTGCATTTAAAAATTAACACATGCAGCAAAGCAAAATATAAATAAACCAAATTCCATTATTTTGTCCACTGAACATTAGACTAATTTAGTTTATAAATATGTTCTTAAAATTTTGTATTCTGCCAAATTTGTCACATAATATTGGGAGGAACAGCATTTATTACCATTTACCATCACAACCGTATATTTTTAAAATTCCAGTATTATATGAGAATTAATATTATAGTCCTTGCTTCTGTTTTCATCAGCTTGAGTTTTCAGAAGGTGCTTTTACCCAACAGCTAACATCCATCATTTATCTAATAGTTTTCATTCATGACTTCAACCTAAATCAAGATGACAATGTAAGAGACTTTCACTCATGTAAAAGTGTTCATCTTAATAAAGAATTATTCAAAAGACTGAAATAAGGCCTTATGTCTTTTTAAACAATAATTCCACCAGGCATAAAGTAATTGTTATAAACTATCAATAAATAAAAGTTGATTGCCAGGGTAATTTATAATTTTATGTTAGCATTTTTTTTTTTTTTTTTTTTCCTTTGTTATTGTTGCAATGGAAGACTACATTTCCAGACACTATTGTGATGGGGACATTCTTATAGAGCACAAAAATCCCGCATTGTCCAGTATAAGCATGGTCAGAATTGCTTCTGCTTTTTCGAAAGTTGGAAAATAGAGCTTTTTAATGATTTTTCCAAACACTAAATCTAGCTTAATTGGACCTTTGCTATTGTGCTACATAAAGCAATTCCTACCCTAGACCATGACAAGTGAAGTGAAACACTTTGGAAAAGTCAAACAATAACTAACAACAATAACTAGAACTGTAAAATGGTAATGTATAAAAGTGGTAAAGTGACAGAATTCTGTGCTGGTACCTCTGATCCTAAAGAAAACATATATAACTTAGCACTGTTCAACTGTGAAAGCTGCAGTTTCAAACATTCTCTTTGGGATTTCCATGTAGGATTTTTTTTTTTTTTTTCTTTCTGACAAGTGTAAAGACATAGCTCCTTGAAAATGTAGACCACAATATCTCCACTTTGGTCTAGTTATGGAACTTTGTATGTGTTAAGTGCTCAGTAAATATTCACCAGTTTCGTTCTGACTAAAATGTGAACTCCAGAGTTCTGCCTGGAAAAGAAGGCTAGAGGGAAAATTTTCCCTGCAGTCCACAAATAATGTAAAGGTGACTAAGCCAGGTCTAAACATTTTTATTCTCTTGCAAAAATTATGCTTCAAGGCCACAGCTTCCTGTCTAGAGTTGTTAGACTGAGGAAAACACATAATGTTATATTAAAGACAGAAGAGATCTAAGGCTTTTACTTCTGCATTGTATGCCTATTTTGGTTATTTTGGTAACAATACACTTTCCTTCTTAAAAAAAGTCATCTTTCATACAGCCTGCTATTACCCATGCCATACAATACTCACAGTGTTTTGGGCATGTTTTAAATAGTTTTCACATGACATTGGTTTAAGTAAATTCTCTGAACAAGTCTGCTAATGTGACATTATATAAAAATGAATATGAACACCCATTCAGGAGAAGCATAACAAGGGGAGAGCCAAATTGTGCCAGACATCAGGTATGAAAAATAGTCACAAAGTTCATAAACAATGATCAAAGCATTACATGGAAAGAATGGGAAATATGTCAGTCAAGCAGGAAATGGCAAATTACTTCAAGTTGTGCCCTTTAAAAAATCTTAGAAATATTTATTAAATGTCTACTTTGTGCAAAGCATTAAAAAGAAATATAATAATGGACAAGGCATAATCCAAATCCATTAACTATTAACCACCATCAAAAAGTCATGTTCATTAAGAAGTACTATTCAAGCTAGAAACATAACAGACATCACTTACGATTGTGAACAGCCATCAATCAGGCAGTTTCTCATACTTTGATGGTTTGTCTATTGTTATGGTGTTGGAAGCTATGCCAGCAGTATTTCGATTACCAACAGGGTCATTTACAGTGGACAGGTTTCAACAGAGCTTCCACACTAACACATACTAGGAAGAAACACCTAGTGATATACTTCTGAAAATTAGCCAATGAAAATGTTATGGATCACAGAATATTGTCCAATTTGCTTGCTTTGGACACATACTCAGGAGGAATCATTCACTAGAAGGGGACATTGTGTTTAGTGAAGTAAAGGGCCAAGGAGGATGAAAGAGACCCTCAGTGAGATGGGCTGTCACAATAGCTACAACAAATGCCACAAATTGCAAGGATTACAGAGGACAACCCAACATTTTGTTCTGTTGTACCTAGGGCTGCAATGAGTTGGAGTCAACTGGATGACTGCTATGATCTGTCTGTCTGTCTGCCTGTCTGTCTATTTATCTATCATCTCCCTATCTATCTAAGATGTGAAAGGGAAATACATTATTCCAGGCCCCATTTCAGATGAATCTTAAAAAGTGAGTAGACTTTTGAAAGGTATAGTGGGTAAAGGCATGTCATAATGAGCAAAAAGGATGCAAAGACTTAGAGGTGGAAAAACAAATGACTATCAGGGGCTTGTAAAGACATCAAGGAGTACAATGAACAAGGCATCAGAAATAAGACTAGAAAAGTAGACCAGGGCCAGAATGAAGCAGACTAAGGAGTTTATACTTAATCTCATAAAAAATCAGGAGCCAAACAATGTATTTATGCAAGAAAATTAGATAATCAAAGCAGCGTTTTAGGATTATTGTCCTGGTGGCTGTAAGGCAAAATGAGAATGTCACATATTTCTCTTATGGAGCATCTAGTAGTTTTGAGCCACCGACATTTTGGTTAGCAGCTGCGTGATTAACCACTAAGCTACCAGGGCTCCTAATATTGGGTAAATGATAGCTTTCAAATATGTCAACTCCTAATATTTGGAACATGTAAATGTAACCTTATATGGAAATAGGGTCTTTGCAGATGTGATTAAGGATTCTGAGATGGGTAAATGATCCTGGATTACCCAGAGGGACCCTAAATGGAATCACTTGTGTCTTTATAAGAGACATACAGGAGAGAATTGACCGAGTCAAGAGAGGAGAAAGCAATGTGAAGATAGAGACAGAGATTAGACTGGTGTATCCACAAGTCAAGGACTGCAGGCTACAGGAAAAAAAAAAAAAAGGAAGCTCTGATGGAACACCTGCCAACATCTTGATTTCAACCAAGGGATAATGATTTCAGTTATCTGGCCTCTAGAACTGAGAGAATTTCTGCTGTTTTATGACAGCAAGTTTGTGGCAATTTATTACAGCAACTGTAGGAAACTAATACAAAGGTAATTATAAATGCTATTCTTTGTAGTTAGACAATTTATCAGAAAAAAACCCTAAATTATTTCATTTTGTTTACTACATTTTTAAGCAAACAAACTGTTAGATTAGACACTATCAATAATGATATAAAAATTATAAAAATAAAAGGAATAGATGTAGGAAAGGGACTTAATGGAGGAAGAAGGATCCTTATTATTATAATTAAGAAAGTAAACCAGGCATATTTAAATATCATTTTTCAAATTAAATATTGTTCTTCATGAATTACACATATAGTTGACAATTTCATGTAATGTCTCATATATGCCACATTTTACAATCCTGTTTTTACCCGCTACATAAGCAAAGAATTCTATGGAGAAAACCAGATTTCTTACTATAATTTTCATCTTAATATTTTATCAAATGTCCCTAATTTTAGCCCCTCTGAATGCATAATACTTAAATTCTAACCATGGGAAGAGAAAAAATTAGTAGTGGATTTTGCAGAACTCTACCTTTCAATCAGATTTTGAATGACCTCCCTTAATGGAAAGAAGAAACATCATTCATAATCCAATATGGCCCCTTTTACATTGCTTTCTGGGTTTCACTTAGATTAAAATAAAAGCAGTATTTTATCTGAATCACTTCATTTTAAATGAAAGCAATAAGCAAGGCTTTTGCATTCCAGGAAATAGCCAGTTTGGAAATTAAAATACTAAGCCAATAAATTTTACAAAATATAAAAAGATTGTCTATGGCCCCTGCACAAGGAAGGTATGCAAGTCTGTAAAGAATCCCATATATTTTTTAAAAGACCAATATGAAATAAAAGAGAGACAAAGAGAAATGTACCAATAACCTCAAGGGACACACAACAGAGATAAAATTCCACAAAAATTATTTCATAAGTAAATCATATTCTTTCTAAGTGGGCATATGCATAAAAAAATCTACATGTGAGGAGAAGTATTTAAAATTGTTGGACTCAACTAAAGGTCTATAACTCATCTCCTTGAAAGAATGACTGAAACATACTTTAAGTAAGATTAAATAAAATGCAACCCTTACCAACATAGGTAAAAATACCTTTTCAGACTTAAGTTTTGTTAGTCTATCTTCTTAAAATTATTATAAATGCCTAAATGAATTTATTTTCTTGATGATGGGCAGAATTCTACTCAAACACTAGGCATGCAAGCTGTGTGAGTTAATTATCATTCTATTGTGTAAGAGTTCAGTAATCTAGAGGAAAAGACATTATAATTAGAAGCAATCTGCATATATAATTTATGTTGTTTAGAAAGCCTAAATCATTGCTAAGAGTTACATAAATTTTTAGAAAACAATTGTTAATTTTAATTCATTTTCCTGATTTTTGAGACTCTGGATCCTACTTCATAAGGTTTCAAACAAGTTTAGATAGTTAAAATTATCTTCCTTTCATGTGCAACAAGTTTAAGCAGAGAAGAAAAAAAATAAGTAAGATACTCCTCTTAGAGCCTAAATTTTAGAAATCTGTGTAGATGCTCTTGGGCTCTTTTAATCTCAGCCACCTGTGAAGAATTTCTCCTTGTCTTTTTCTTCCATTCTTGTCCAAATCCCCCAACTGCATTCGGTAGCACAGAGAATATCTCATTTATTTTAAAAGCTCACACTGTTGAAAGGCAACACAATGGTTAAGAGGGTGTACGCGAGAGCCTAACTGCTGAGCCTCCAAATCAAGCCCTGCCACTTTCTAGCCACAGATCTTAGACAAGTTACTTTACCTTCACCTGACTGTTTTTTTCATCTATCAAGGTGGTGGTGGTGGTGGTGGTGGGGACAATAATAGAACCATCTCTTAGGACTATGATGACTCATAAAAGGGTAAATATATATTTAAAAATTATGGCACTTAATGGGAGCTTTATAAGAGCTAATGCTGTGATGCTGTTGTTCGGTACCTTCAAGCCAGTTCTGACTCATAGCAACTCTATATATGACAGAAGAAAACACTGCCTGGTCCTATGCCATCCTCATAATTGTTGCCTTTTTTTTTTTGGCAGCCTATTTTTGCAGCCACTGTGTCAATCATCTCTGTAGCTGAGGATCCTCCTCTTTTTCGCTGACCCTCTATTTCACCAAGTATGATATACTTCTCCAGGGACTGGTCCCTCTGGATAACATGCCCAATGTATGTGAGAGAAGTCTCATCCTCACTTCTAATGAGCATTCCTTGACAACCACCTTTCCTGATTTTAAACCACTTGCTATCCCCTTGCTCTATTTGAATAGGTTCTGCATGGGCACAATTAATTGTTCTGGAATTCCCATTCTTCACAATGTTGTCCATAATTTGTTATGATCTACACAGTCGAATCCCTATGCATAGTCAATAAAACACAGGTAAATATCTTTCTGATATTCTCTGCTTTCAGCTAAGATTCATTTGATATCAGCAATGATATTGCTTGTTGCAGTTCCTCTTCTGAATCTGGTTTGAATGTCTGCCATTTCTCTACTAATGTATTTCTGCAATAATTTCTTAATTATGTTCAGTTAAATTTTATTATGCATGTGGTATTAATAATATTGCTCTGTTTGTTACAGAAAAATGGGAACAATCTTAAGAGTTTTAGAGTTGAACATTAGAAGAGGATTGATAACAAAGTAAAAAGATGGGCTTGGATTCTTCAGGATAGGGAAAAAAATGGGTTGGGGGTCCACTAAAGGAGAAGTTTCCAGGCTCCAGACCTAACACAGTACATCTTTTCAGTATGACCCTTCCCTGTAGTTGTGCAAACATTACACCTTAAGAACACTGGAGAAAGGGAGTTCAGGAATAAAATACGAAATCAGTCGCTATCACCCTCCATGATCTGATACTAAGGGAGTGTATACTATCTCCAAACCTGGTCTCTTTTCACCTCCAAGCTGTTCCTTCTCTTTGAAGATGTTCTGTTCTTTATCTAAATGATTTCTTCTTATCCTGAAGGCTCAAATCATACATTTCTTTCAGAAAGCCTCTATCTTGTCCTGCTCAGCAATCTAAACTGGATGTCCCATATCTGACTCCCACAGCATGCTTTATTAATCATAGTATATTTTCAATTGTCTTTTTATTTAACTGCTTCTCCCATTCAACCAACAGGTCCTTTAGGTCAGGAGTCTTACATTATTTGCCACTGAACTTTAAAGGCCTGGGACTGTGCCTGGCACATAGCAGGTACTCTTTAATTATTGAATCAATGAACGTGAATAAAGGAATTAGGCCTTAAAACTAAAAACAGGTAAAAGGAATGTTTAGGAATATTTTTTGACATACTGATAATGAGAATTTTCTAACATTTCTTTACTATAAGTATATTAAAGTTTAATCTAATTTTCATGTTGGGGACAAGGTCCTAAGTTCTGCTCACCCCAAAACAGACTTCTTGTGTGCAGGAAGTGTATTGAGAAGTGTGCTCAGGAGCAAAACCTGTAAGGGAGTGAGTGAACCAGGATTGAGCAGGAGGAATTGAATCACCAAGCAGCTTCAACAGAGTTCTCTACTCTTAGGGGGATCTCTGTAGCATAATGGCTAAGACACTTGCCTGCTAACCAGACAGCTGGCAGTTCAAACCCACCAGCCACTCCTCGGAAGGAAGGTTGGGCAATCCTACTTCCGTAGCGATACTGCCTTGGAAACCCAAGGAGGGGTTGCTATGAGTCGGGTTTGACTCGACGGCACATAACAACAACAACAACAGGGGGATCTCTGAAGATGAGATAACCCTTCAGAGTTGTCTGCCATCAGTGTAACTGCTCTGGGCTTTTGGACCCCTGCATCAATCAGTCACTAGGATTGGGCTACTTCTGGGGTGGGATCATGACCTTCACAAAGACCTTCCTTTCAGCAGAGGTCAATTCTCATCTAGGGATTTAATTTTAAATTATCAGTAGTCAGCAATCCCAGCAGCTGCAGAAATGAATCACTCATTTATGAAGGGGTATCTAGACAGTAACCTACATAATAGTATCCATTTCAGTTCACCTCTTGGGCCACTCAAATTCACTGACTTCATATAGTAAGTCCTCACTATCTGGGGCCAAAGAGCTCTGGTAGCACAGTGGTTAAGGAAATTGGCTGCTAACTAATAGGTCGACAGTTCAAACCCACTAGCTGCCCCACAGGGGAATGATGAAGCATTCTGCTTCTGTAAAGATTCACGGCATTAGACAACCTATGAAGCAGTTCTACTCTGTCCTATAGGGTCACTATGAGTTGAAAATTAACTGGATGGCAGTTGGGATTTTTTTTTAATCTGGGACCAGCTCATTTAGGATTCTGATTTGTCTCTTTTCCTGGAGAAAATTATAGGAGGAAAGTTCCTTCTCACTACCGTCGAGCAGGATCTGACTCATAGTGACTCCTCCTTGGGTTTCTGAGGCGGTATCACTATGGAAGTAAATTGCCCAGTCTTCCTTCCAAGAAGAGGAAAGTTAGTGGGAAAGAAATATCGCCCTCACAGCAAATAGTCTCAAGCTCGCAATTGATACTAGTTGTCTCCCTCCTCTAGTACCCTTTATTTCCTTCATCTTTGGCTAGAACCTCTGCTAGCCCGAGTGTTTTTCCTGATGGCAGCAAGACAGATCCTGACCACCAAACATGTCCTGGATCATGGCTGCTTCATTTGTGCATTTTGGAAGAGGTGTGATAAGTGAGACTAAGTGAATCAACATTTCTTTCTTTTCCCCATTGTGCAACAATAGTTGTTTTTCGCCTGATAGAGCTGATTAGCCCTGTCCGGATTGTAACTATTCTCCTTGACGACTGATATCTTGGCTTAAAAGCCTGAAATGAGCAGGTAGCATATGTGCCTTTCAGTTTAATGGGACTCTTACCATGCCTCCTGTTGGAAGCTTTAGCCCTGTGGAAAGCAGGACTTTTAGACAAAGCCTAAGTGTGTGGAAATGAGTCACTTCAAGAGATGGTAATCAGGGTCCCTTCTATTTCCCTTTACTTGGTTCTTAGAGCAATATATTCTGATATTGGGAATATAGCCTGATACAGTGGTTTAGGGTATTCTATTCAGGAGGACAGTGTTCCATCCTCATAGGGTATCATCTCTAAGATGGTTCCTTATATATCATCCCAAACTGGCACCTCATCTTCAATTAGCCATTCCAAAAGACTTTATCATGCTGACAGCTTCTAGGTGGTGTAATATATGGCATGTCAGGGTCAGTGCGATCCTATGGACATATAACCAATCCTGCAACCCCCTTGCTATAAAGTTTGTTTCCTCATCTGAGGAAAAGTTATGCTATATACTGTGCCAGTAGGTCACACTATCTGAAGCCCTCAAATAGTGATGTCAGCTGAGCCCCAGATGGCAGAAAAAAAAAGCCATACCTGGAATAAGTGTAAATTTCAGTCATATAAGCACTGTTACAGGAGGCTAATATTATCAATTTGTCTCCAAGTTCTTGGCTATTTTAATAATGAGATGGTGCTATATCAGATACTCAGTGTTTCTATTGATGGCATTGTGGTAGTTAAGGTTGTGTGTCAACTTGGCTGGGCCTGGTTGAGTGGCTGGGCAGCTGGATGTAATATTCCCCATGATGAGACTGGTAATCAACTCTGTGGTGGAATCTACTGTGAGCAGCTGAGTTGCTGCCTTAGGGATGTGGTCTGCTACTGCAGAAGCCTTGGGGAATGGTCTCTAGCTTATGGCATGCTTGAACCCTGCAAGTAGCCGAGTCGTTGTTCAGCAGCCTGTCATGCCCTGCTGACCTTGGGACTTTCAATGGACTTGAATTAATGGCCTGCCATGTGGTTTGGTAACATCAGGACTGTGCCTTTTTACTTGTCAACCTTGGGCTTGTCAGCCTCAGCAGCCAGCAGCTGAGTGAAGAAAAGCCTCCAGCTTCAGTGGGCTGGGAGCAGGAGGTGGAGCTGAAGTCCAAGGTTGAGGAGTTTTCACCCAGGCCCTAGGGCCTGGCACTTTGAACTTGGACTTAAAGCCTCCAAACTGTAAGAGAATAAACTCCTGTTCATTCAAGCCATCCCGTTTGTGGTACATTCCTGTCAGAACAGCACTAGGTAACCAAAACAGGTATGTTAAACATTGAGTAGCAGTAGTAGGTAGGACAGGCTGGGTAAGCAGGAGCCCATGCTGTTTGGCCCATTCATGGACTTTACCCCTATTGCCATGGGTAGTCCATTCATTTAACCACTACACCAATCTGAAGTTTCCAGTGACAAAGACTGACTGAAAACCTTTCATTGATTCCATTTTATTTCTAGTGCTTCTTATATAGTGTATCCTCTCTGGAAGGCATTAATAATACAAACAAGATTACTCTTCATGTCCATGTTATAGGTCCACTCATACACTATGGCCCAGATTCACTCTTTCTCCTTATAGTTCCCTGAACAACTAGCCAAACCATTCAGCATTGTCCATGAATTAGCGTATATTATTAACTTGGATCACTTATTTTTTCATACAAGGGGGATGACCCAGGTGCAATACCCAAACTCTGCCTATTGGGAGGATTTCCCACATTGCTATTACTCAGGGAATGTCTCCAAATAATGCAGCAATACTACATTCCTGGCTAGCACTCATCCACTAAGTTGATTCATTTGTGAACCAAGCTCATTATTCTCCTTTATCAGCTGGTAATAAATTTTCCTCCTACAATGTGGCTATTGGTATGATCAAAGAAGAAGCACTGGTGCAATCATAAGGAAGTGGCAAGTTGCTTGTGCCCCCGGCCCTGGTTGTGCTCAATTCAAAATGTGCCAATTTTCATATTGCTCTTGGGCCCATCTAGGCTTATAACATTGTGTGTTAGACATACTCCAATTCCTGATGGCCAGCATAATCGCTTAATGCCCCATGGTTAATACTCTGTCCTGTCAGATCCCAATAATACAGCAGAAGTTATTTTTCAAAAGGTACATAATTTTCAGCTACAGGTAGCATGTCCTTGCTCCACAACCTTAAGAGTATGTTTTGTGATTTTCCCTTTGGAAAATGCAGATCATATGGCTCCAGGGGTGGGAGCTCTGGTAGCGTAGTGCCTAAGGCACTTGACTGCTAACCAGAAGGCTGGTGCTTCAAACCCACCAGCCACTCCTCGGAAGGAAGTTTGGGCAATCTACTTCCGTAGTGATACCGCCTCGGAAACCCAAGGAAGGGTCGCTATGAGTCGGGTCTGACTCGAGGGCAAATAACAACAACAACATGGCTCCAGGGGCAGGACTGCTTGTACTGGGGCAAGAAATTGTTACAGACTTCTTTTTTATTCTAAGCACTACCAAACCTGGCAGCTTTATATGTCCCTTAGTTATGGAAGTTGGAATAGTATTCAGAAGTGTGCATATTCTACCTCCAGAACCCAAAGAAGCATAATAGATGCTGTGCTTCCTTCCTAATGCTGGAAGGTGCCATAATTTGTCCTTTACCTTAGAGAGGATTTCCTTAGATGCCTCAGACTCCTAAAAACTTTTCTGATATATTCATTAAAAATCATTGCCCTCAAGTAAATTCCTACTCATAGCAAGCCCATAGGGTTTCCAAGGCTATAAATCTTTATGGTAGCACACTGCTACATCTTTTTCCTGCAAAGTGGCTGATGGGTTTGAACCACTGACCATTTGGATAGCAGCTGAGTGCTTAACCACTCTGCCAGCAAGGCTCCTTTTCTAATGCCTGAGAAGGAGCTGTGGTGGTGTAGTGCCTAAGGTATTTGACCGTTAACTAGGAGGTTGGGGCTCTTAAATTTCTGTAGGGCTTTTCTACTGCACTGTGGATCACACATTACCTTAGCAGGGCTTATCACTTCTTGTTGATAAGTTTGATAAATATGAAACCATCAATATAATAAAACAATGTGATATTTAGTGGAATGTACAAATAGTCCAGATCCCTTTATCAGGCAAGACAGAGAATATAGCCTTAAGGGAAGACAGTAGATATATACTGTTGTTTAACCCAAGTGAATATAAAATGCTTCTATTATTCTTCCTGGAGAAAAAATGTTTTTGCCAGATCAGTGGCCATATACCATATACTTGAGGTTTGGTTAAGTTTTTCACAGTTGCCTAAAGGGCATTGGGGTGGTGACCTCCACTCTTCTCTAACTTCATAAGGTGGGGAGTGAAGGATCAACAGCACCAGCCCAAAGCTGATAGCTATGTGGTGGAAGTAAGACATACCACCACCCTCCACCATTTTTACCAATGCTGACACCAGTCAACTCTCCCAGCACACTCACTGCTTCTCTGCTGAGTTTGATTATCCATTGCAATGGCCACACAAAACTCAAAAACAATACTTACAATTATGGGGTTTATTTGGGAAACAGCAGGGTTACAATTCAGGTACAGGAGCATTCAAGATACAATTCTTCAATCAGGACAGCCTCTCCTTGGCCATGCCCTTGGCCCTCTTTGGCCTTCTGCCCTACTCAGGCAAATGTTACAAGGTTCTTTTAGCTCTGTTGATAGGTTCACCTAGGTATGCCCCGCTCTGCCAATAAGCCTCTTGCCCAAGGTACTCAGTATTCTCCCACCCTGGGCTGTCAAGCCCACTGCTCTGTCTAGTGTCAATCTGTCAGTTCTCTTGCCACTGCTGCTGCCGTCTCTGCCTGCTCTCTCTTTGCCTACTGTCTCTCTGCCTGCCATCTCTCTGCCTGTGGTCTCAGTGCAGGGATCTCAGGTCTAAGGGTGCGCTGTCCTCTTGGCTCTTCTTTGTCTTGTTGATAGTGAGACACCCCCCTTTTTGCCTCTGGGATGGCTCATTTTAAGCCTAATAAAATGGCAAAACTGACTAATCACCATATTAAGGTTCCATACACCTTATTTCCATGGTCCCATCTCCACCATGGTGCCATGTACCTTATTATTTACACTGCTAACAAGCTATCCAGTACCTGGCTAGGCCCCAAAGCACCTATTTGCATAATTCCATGCAGCCTTCTGGTGAGAGTCCCAAAGATTATAGCTAAAAGAGCCATATTAAATAACGTATTGCACACAATAATCCTTTGTTATCAAACAGGAATAATTTGTTTTTTCCTTTAGCCAAATTTGTCTCATCATCATCCCCATTACTGCTGTAGAACCTGATTCCATAGCAATATCTTTGAACTCAGTCTTGAGCAACAGAGGATGGGCTGCTATTGGTGATGTTACTCCTCTCATTCATGTATTCTTTATCACTTTGATAACGGACCATCCTCCAGATTCTCCTACAGAACATAGCAATCTGTTTTTTTCTAGCCTTATGTATATCTGTTCCCAGTAAGCCAAATTCTCTAAGGTTCTGATTCCTTAACTTACCATCTGCCATAGCAAATCTGGTATTCTTATTTCTCATAGTGTTGGCTGTTCCTTTTTCCAAGTTACCAAGAACCATCCAACCTCTTCTATATTTCAGAGCTCATGTCTGGATGTTACATTCCAAACCATGGACATATACTCCCACGTTAGCAATCAACTTTATGCTCTACTCCCTTTGATCCAACAGTCTCTAGGTTCAGAATTATGCATACTCTCCCAGTTCCTGTCAGTACATGCTGGTTAGCACCTATAGTTCTTTGGGTTTCTCTCCTTTGCAAACTCAGCACTTCCTTCACCAGGTTATGTTGGAAATTGTTACTAAGTATTGGTCTGCTGGCCTAGAGATTTGTTGAGGGAAAATTTAAATTGTAATTCAGTTGCATTAGAGGCCTCAGTCAGTTCTTCAGGGAGCTCTGGAGTAGAGAAAGCCTTTAAAAGTTGATGTACCATCTGTGCAGACCAGTCACTGGATATGTGCTATCCTCTTAAAGGCAAACATAACCTTGGAGGGAGCAGCTTCCTTCAACAGAAGTCAAGTCCAGGAAAACTCAGCTATGACTCACCAGAGGATATCATTCCCAGTGGTAGTGGAATTAGTACTTTAGTCCTAAAAATGAGAGCTGGATGTTCCTCCAAAACATCTTCTTCAGGTAATTTGCCAATGAACTGGAGGGTAAATCTTACAAATTCTGCCATCACCCTCTTCTTTGGCATCTGTGAGGGGATGATAAAAGCTCTTATATATTGGCTGCAATTTCATGAGGTCAACTTTTTTAGAAGAGTAAGTAAATGAATTTGTTGTGGGATTTGTTCTTTTTGCAAAGATACAGGCCATCAAAGGAAGTGAAATATGCAGGAGAAAATAATATCCCTCAGGGGTAGTTCTAAGTATTTCAATCCTCTGATTCTAGAAGACTAGGCTCTGAAAACTTCTGATCTCTCAAAAGTTTCTATAAGTATTTATCCCCTATAGTAAAATAGGTTACATTCTAAAAAAAAAAAAAAATTATAACTTGAACTTAAACATGTGCTTTCTTTCTTAAGAAGTGTTTTGTTCTTCTGCATACTAAACAAGTCTTTCCTGTGTTCACAGTTCCTAGTGGTTTTAAAATATAATGCTGTACATGTCTGTACACAGGATTTAAAAAAAAGAAGAAGAAGAAGAAAAAGGATATATGAATTAGTAGCAAAACCAATGGCCAAGCTGCCTACTCAAATCCATGATATCTCTTTGACCTATTTACATGGATAGTTTTCAGCAAATGCATATAAATTTTCTTCTCATCATGCTATGGGATATGAGAACAAAGTCAAAGATTTTAGAAAGTTTCAAGAAAATTATTTGAGTGTCTAATACTTTTCTTAGCCATAAAAATTATATTCAGGAACTTGTTAACCCAAGAGATTAAATGTAAAATATATCAAAATGTTAAATGAAATTATAGAATACAGTTTTAAGATCTCTTTTTTTTTTTGTAAAATATTTTTCAGAGATTTCACCTTCTTTTACCTTTTCCAGAACCCTGCCAGTGAAGAAGGAATTATTTTCCACACATGTATATGGAAACTGAGAGAGATGTTAAATTATTTTGTCACAATTCTCATAGCTAATAAGAAATCTTCCAAAAGCTTGTCCATGGTCTTTTACCTTCAAAGCCAATGTTGCTCAGCTGTGCCAATCACGGAGTCATCAATAAACACAGTGCATAGTTGACCTTTAAAATAATAGCTTATTTTTATATACCTGGAAACACATTTCCCAAAAGAGAGTCTAAAAACAAATGAAAATTAATTTGGGTTGTGCGTTTAACTTTTTTTGCAAATGGAAAACAGAGCCACAGATCAGAATTTCCTCGGGAGGATACCTTGCTTGTTTTCATCCTTGAAGCAAATACTGTGGGAAAATTTGAAAGAGCTGGTTCAGCTGATTAAAAGTTATCTAAGCAAGAACATTTCCAATCTTATGATGAAGCAGAAAATGCCTAAGTTTCCAAATACTGCACTTTGTTAGACTTTAGTGAAATATGGGGCTAGATGAGGTTTTAAAGAATTGATTGATGCTCTTAAAGTTATAGCAATTTCCATCTTTAAAAGGAAGATCATTTCCTATCTTCTTTATCTTGAAGAGATACTCTTCATAATGATGATTACCCTAGCTACTGAATGTTTTCTCCAGGCACAAAAGGAACTTCAGCAGCACATCTGTAAATTTATTTCAACCCCACAGTCCATGAGGATGCTAACTTCAAAGCAAAGAGAAGCCCTAATAAAAATTAAACACAACACACTTATAATTCTTCTTAATAATGTTCTTAATAATAGCACCTAACAATTATACAACACTTTTTACTTTCAAAGTAATTTACAATCATTAATTAGTTTACCCACATAACATGACTATGACTTATGCCAGTATTATTATCCTCATTTCAAAGATGAGGAAACTGAGATCCAAAGTGATTAGGCACCTTGCACAAGGCCACGTAAGAAATCAGTAGTAGGATCTGTATCTAGGTTCATAAGGCTGTCTCTATCCCAGGATTGGCAAAGAATACAAAAAACCTTGAAGTCTATAAGCCATCTGGACTAGAACCATATTGTTATCCTCATCTGCCAATGGTACCCTCTTTTCATCATTGAACAAACTTAAGAAATTAAGAATCTGCATTCTAAAATATCCAAGTTCTTAGTAAACTTACTTGAATCAAAGAAAAAAGAAGCCCAGTATACTAAGAATTATCATTCACTCTGCAACATTACTATCATTAGGTCAAATATTTTTGTCCTGTATTATTAAATAGTGTTTAGTTTTCATTAAGGAAGAAGTTGACAATCCAATCCAACCCTGCAACTGTAATTAATACAACCTCCATGTCCCTTGCTCCTGTTGTTGTTGTTGTTGTTGTTTGCCGTCGAGTCGGCCCCGACTCATAGCGACCCCTCCTTGGGTTTCCGAGGCAGTATCACTACGGAAGTAGGATTGCCCAACCTTCCTTCTGAGGAGTGGCTGGTGGGTTTGAACCGCCTGCCTTCTGGTTAGCAGTCAAGTGCCTTAGCCACTATGCTACCAGAGCTCCCTTGCTCCTAAGTATGACTATACCCTAACACCAGCACTAACATCAGAACAGCCTAGGGTTTTTTTTTTTTTTTTTCCTTCTGAGGAGTGGCTGGCGGGTTTGGACCACTGGCCTTCTGGTTAGCAGTCAAGTGCTCTGGTGGCATTATGCCACCAGAGCTCCCTCTTTTTTTTTTTAACAAAATATTTAGTGAAAATCAAACAGAAAAACTTGTCTCTGGGCTTTTTAACTTTGATAATATATAAATGTAGATGAGCAAAAAACAAACAAACAAACAAAAACCTATTTCTGAATTTTTGAAAATTTGTCCTAATATAGTCCCCATCCGAATTAGCAAGAACAGGTTAGGATATGCTGCAGTGATGAACAAATTCTCAAATTTCAATGACATAACAGAACTACATTGTTTCTTATTGATATTATATGTCCATCCTGGGTTGGTGGAAGCTCTACTCCATTTTGTCCTCACTCAGAGATCCAGCCAGGCTGAAAGTCATAAGTAACTGTGTCACTCTAGCAAGAAGAAAGAAAACTATAAACTGCGCATTAGATCTTGATACTCCAATGTGGAAATGCACATTAGCCTCACTCTTGCTTCGCTGGCCAAAGCAAATCACATAATCCTAACTAGTCAGGGAAGTGTAATCCTACTTTGTGTCCTGAAGGAGGAGAACTAGCACAAAAATGGGAATTGCAACAATAACTGTTCACCTTCTGGTCACAAAATATTTGGCTCATTCCCCTTCCTGCCTTCAAGTGACACATGTCAGAGCCAGGTCCTTTGGCCAAAGAGTTGTGAGTTCAAGTGATATGTTAAGAGCCTGATCACAATTTACCATCTTCCTTCTCCTCTGTCATGGCAATTAGCAATGTTTCAAATGGAGGAGAGTGTTGACATACATCTCTGAGAAAGGATGAGTTGAGTGTTCCAATCCAACAAAAATGGATATGCAGTATGAACAAGACAGGAACATTTTGTTGTTGTAAGCTCCAATATTTGTGGGCTGCTTACGAAATAAAAAATAAATAAATAAAATAAAAATCACTGCCATCAAGTAGAATCTAACTCATTGGGTTTCCAAGTAGATCTTTACTGAAGTAGATTGCCCATCTTCCTTCCTTGAAGTGGTTGGTGGGTTTTCAATGACCAACCTTCTGGATAGCAGTCAAGCACCTTAGGCATTGCACCACTAGAGCTTGCTTGTTAGCACATGCTAATCTAGCCAGTCCTGACCAGTACATATTCTTGCAATACTGCATGGATTGATGAT
This sequence comes from Orycteropus afer afer, assembly GCF_000298275.1. Lineage (NCBI taxonomy): Eukaryota > Metazoa > Chordata > Mammalia > Tubulidentata > Orycteropodidae > Orycteropus > Orycteropus afer. Next base: position 3,705,989 of record NW_006921745.1, on the reverse strand, counting down.
AATCCATATTTCCCTTGCTGAAGACAGATGAAAACCTTCATTATCAAAAAGTTCCAAAATGAAGGGAAACTAAGGAGTTCAATAAGCATAAAACTTGCCCTGATATCCACTATGTCTAGTTCTCCTCATATACCATCCTTTTTCTTCTCTCTCCTTTCTCTTTGTTTTTTCTCCTTCTCCTTCTTCTTCTTCCTCTTTGTAAACATTGAAAGCCTTCAGGGGATTAAGCTTTGGAATCAGAAATCTCTCTCAAAACATGGTATCATTTTAACAAGCAGTTCATCGCTAAGAGACTAAAAGTCAAGAACAAAGATATTCCTCTTAAGATAAAATACTTCTATGGCACTTACTACCTGCTCACCTTTTTATTTTGGGAGAAGCAAACAAATAAATCGTGGAATCTTTACCTAGTAATTTTTTTTTTCCCCTAATCCTTTGGACTCTGAGTTTATATTACTATAATTGCTCTGGTAGCGTAGTGCCTAAGGAATTTGACTGCTAATCAGAAGGCTGGTGGTTCAAATTCACCAGCCACTCCTAGGAATGAAGGTTGGGCAATCTACTTCCATAGTGATAGCACCTTGGAAACCCAAGGAGGGGTCATTCTGAGTCGGATACAATTCAATTGCAGTGGGATATCCTTATGAAGCACTTAGCACTTATTATCTTATTTAATCTGTTACAAAGTACAAAAATTAAGTCCATTTTGTTCTCACTCAATTTGCAGATGAGAAAACTGAGGCTCCAAGAATTTGAACAGTTTTGTTAGGACAGGTAATGTTTGAGTAGCTGGGCCAGGATCGATACCAGATTTGAATGGCACTAAAGCTCCTATTTCCTGGACGGTTTGCTGCCTCATTTTCAATTACATAGTTATTTACCATATGATTGTTTCCATACTGGATGCATGGAGGCTCTGGTGGCACAGTGCCTAAGACTTTTGACTGCTAACCAGAAGGCTAGTGGTTCAAACCCACAAGCCACTCCTCAGAAGGAAGACTGGGCTATCAACTTCCAGAGATACTGCTTCAGAAACCCAAGGAGGGTTCACTATGAGTCAGATTTGACTTGACGGCAGTGAGTTTTGGTTTTGGCTTTTGGTTATACTGGATGCAAGATCTTATCATGGCTTCTGTTAAATTTGTGTGGTTGCAGAAATCTGCAGATTAATATGTAATGTTAAGAAAGAGAGGTGTAAAGATACAAGTCCTCATTGGCTCTCTCTAAGACCCTGTGTTTCTGGATTGCTTAGGAAGCACATGACAAACACCACACATGTATCTATGGGAGAAACCCTGCCATTACATGACACACCACTATGTGCCACAATATTCATTTCCAATATAACATCTAATATATACTGAGTGTTATTGAGGTACTAGGTATTGTTTTAAGCCTTATATGATTTAACTTATTCAATTCTAATAACAACCCTAGAAGATGTGTTCTAATATTATCTATATTATATAGACAAGAGAATTGAGGCAGAGAGTTAAGGTACTTGTCAAAGATCCCACAGCAAGTAATTCATGAAGTAGGAATTTGAACACAGGTATTTTTTTTAGCATACTTAGTCAATTCATATCCAGATTGTATTGAGTTTATCAAATAAACTGAGAAGCTAGATTATATGAAGGAAAACACAGCAACAGAATTAGAGAGAGACTCGACACAACCTGCAATATGCAGATGACACAACCTTGCTTGATGAAAGGGAAGAGGACTTGAAGCACTTACTGATGAAGATCAAAGCCTACAATCTTAAGCATGGATTACTCCTCAACATAGAACAAAAGTCCTCATAATTGGGCCAATAAGTGACATCATGATAAACAGAGAAAAGATTGATGTTGTCAAGGATTTCATTTTACTTGATTCCACACTCAATGCCCATGGAAGCAGCAGCTAAAAAATCAAAGGATATATTGCATTGGGCAAATCTCTTTAATGTGTTAAAAAGCAAATATGTCACTTTGAGGACCAAAATGCACTTAACCCAAACTATGTCCCCTGCCCTCCGATTGTGATTTGGGTGAACGTTTATAGAGTAAATCCATTCCCCATGCAGCAGTTTATAGTCATTTTGTTTCATGTCACTGATTTTAATCCCTGTAATTTAACCACTCTCTTCCCACTTTCTCCTTTTGGTTACCTTTTCATTATGCCCTTCTTTCCTATGCATTCTTGCCCTCTGAGCTATCTCCCTGTGAAAATATTGCCCTTCTAATCTCTCATGATTGCTTGTTCTAAGGAGTATACATACCTAGTGTAAATGTTCACCTTATGTGACTGTCCATTGTTTGCCTGGAAGCCATGGGAGTGAGTTCAGCCCATGTTACTTTCAATCATCTCATATGCGTGTGAAAACCAGACAAATAAGGAAGAGTGAAGAAGAATTGATGCCTTTGAATTATGGTTGTTGGCAAAGAATATGGAATACATCATGGACTGCCAGAAGAACAGATAATTTTATCTTGGAAGAAGTACTGCCAGAAACGCTCCTTAGAGGTGAGGAAAGTGACACTCATCTTGGGTACTTTGGACATGTTATAGGTGAAACCAGTTTCTGAAGAAGGACATCATGCTTGGTAAAGTAGGTCAGTGGAAATGAGGAAGATCCTCAATGAGATGTATTGACAAAATAGTTGTAACAGTGCCTTCAAACAATGATTGGGAGAATGATACAGGACTGGGCAGTGTTTCATTCTGTTACATATTGGGTTGCCGTCAGAATCAACTCAATCACACCTACCAATAGTCTGTTTCCACAGCTTGTGTACTTAGCCATCTACTACGTTGGCTCTCAAAACAAACAAACAACAACAACAAAAAAGTGAGGCAATGTTAAGTGATGGAAAGAGTATTATAATAGGAGAGTAACTGCTATTCTTAATTCCCTTTGTCCATTGACTCTGCTAATGAATTCATCCACTCAATAAATCAATGAATATGATTTGCCAAGTGTCAGGCATTATTTTAGTTGGTTGGAATACATTGGTTAATACAATAGTTCTCATGAGGGAGGTAGGTATTGCAGATGCATCCTAGTGGCCTTGGCTGCTTCATTTACTTTCTCAGATTGTTCGATGCTTTATCACTTTACTCAGGATGACATTCTTCTCTGCTTAAAGAAAGGGATTGAAGAACTTCTCTTCATAGCACCTTTCAGCTACATAGCTTTAAAGCCTAGTTTGGTACTACTCAATCTCTACAAAAGAACCACCAAGTACTACTCAACCTTCATTATTGTGAGGCTTTGGCTGAAAGAATTTGAAGAAGGCTCTCTCTATTGTCATCCATTAGGGCTCACAATTTCAGTAACAGACAATACAAATTCATCAAAGTCTTACAACATCTTGGCTTTTTTACTGAGCAAAGAAAATAGCTTTTTATTTTTTTATTTTTTTTTACTTGCCATAGAAAATTGATAGAAGTACTGGAGTGAGCTAGTTCTTTAAAATGGAAAAGTAGTTACTAAACATAGTTATTTGTACTTTTTTTTTTTTTTTTTTAGTATAACTTCTAATATAAGTATTACTCATAATCTGTGACACAACTGCAATGAGCCTTGCTTGGTTTCGAATAATTATTACAGGAAAATAGAGGAGGGTGGCACATATCTATCTTTATAATACATAGGGAGCAGATTGTATTTACCCATAGATCAGGTGCAGGATCATATTCAGTATTTATAGAATAGAGTTTGTTTTAAAGACACAGAGAAGGGTAAAGTCTCAAATATAAACTTATTGGTGATAATGGAGGAAGTGAGTGATAAATTACTCCAGTGAGTCATTACTCCAAGAGGTCTCTTGTAAACATTAACCAACAAAGGAGGAAAGATTGGCCACTGGGAAAAGCACACTAATGACTTAGAATAAAATATAAATCATTTCAAAGAACGATGTTGTTTCTGGGCATTGAGAAAAAGAGTGAGTGAGTGAGTGAGAAAGAGAAACAAGAAGAGTGGTTGCAAACCAAATCAAGGTTGAGTTCTCATCAGAACCAGGGGAGTGCTCTGACAGACAGTGTCAAACAAGGTGGTTCAGGTAATAGGATTGGATGATATTCGACTATAAACTTCCCAATAAGCTTGATTTAGCTTCCCTTGAGAAATATTTGGGACCATAATCAGATAAACTCTAAATTGAAATTTCTTTGCAAAGCAATAAAATCGAAACTCTCAAGTGTCTGTACCTCAATTACTCTCTCACAAGGTTGTAGAATGGAAAGTGAGTTCTGAAACTTCACTAAGTGACTAGTTGGCAACTAATGATATTATAGTGCTGCTCATTGTGAAACAGAGTTCATTTAAGCTCTCCGGAAATGAAGTACCCTAGACATTAAGTTGAAGTTGGCAAAATTCTTTCCTAATGACAAATTAGAGGATGATCAGTTCATCCATTTTAGTTTTGTGAGAGAGAGGAGAAAGAAGAAATGTTAACAACATTATGGCACACAACATCCACAGCTGACTCCATTGTAAGGCAGTGTTTATAATATTGTAGGTCCTTCTTCCAAGGGTAGAGATTACAAGCATCCTTTGCTTTTCCCTTTTATTCAAAGCCTGAAAATGCTGAATTCCAAAATTAAATCACTGAGGGGTGACCTTACATTTAAGATCACTTTCAGGGGCTCAGAAATTCTCTTGCTCAAAATAATAACTTTCTTTAACTATGCATCAAAAATCATTTTAGAAGACTTTAATTCTACAATTAAAGATATTTCAAGAGAAAATGACAAGGGATTCAACCCGCACCATGTAAATGACTGGTTTGGACAGAGAAGAAGGAAGAAAATTGAGGCAGGATAAGTTTTCTGAGGTCCTAAAAAGGATGGCTAGAAGAGTGGAGAATACTGATTGCTGGTTTTTGAAAACAAACATTAGTTGTTTTGGAGTTTGTTGCTGTTGTTAGTTCTCATTGTATCATTTCTGTCCTCCTTTTTCATTGTTCAGCTTTTTCATGCATATGAGATTATTGAAAAGGCCATGATTTGGTCAAGCACATCATAGTCTTCAAAGTAGTGTCTTTTCTTTATAGAACTTTAAAGCGATCTTTTGCAGCAGATTTGACCAATGCAATCTACTGTTTGATTTTTTTTTTCATGGTGCTTCCTTGAGCATCGACTGTTGATTCAAGTAGAATGAAATTATTGACAACATCAGTTTCTTCTTCATTTCTCATAATGTTGCTTACTGATCCAGTTATGATTATTTTTGTTTTTTTCACATTCATGTGAAACCCATAAGGAAGGCTCTAGAGTCTTTGATATTCATCAGTAAATGCAGCAAGTAGTCATCTTTTTTGGCAAGCAATGTGGTGTCATCTGCATAAAGCAGGTTGTCAAAGAGTCTTCCAACACTCTTGATGTCAAATTCTTCTTTATATAGTCCAGCTTCTAAGATTATTTGTTTTCCTACAGACTGAACAAGTGAGGTGAAAGGATAAAACACTGCAGCTTAAGTTTTTGAGCCATATTTTGGAAGAACATTGGTTAAATGGAGACTAGCACCATTAGGATAGTGCACTGTCATGTTTGGGGCTCAGGCTGCTCACATGCTTCTCTTGATCTCCAATACAAAATAACTTGATCTTGTCAATAAAGCCCCATAGGGCAATACAAGCCTGTTGTTGTCAATTGTCATTGAGTCAGTTCCAACTCATAGCAACCCCATGTGTGCAGAGTAGAACTGCTTCATGGGATTTTCAAGGCTATGACCTTTTGGAAGCAGATCACTGATGATCTGTCTTCTAATGAGTCTTTGAGTGGGTTCAAACTGCCAGCTATTCCAGTAGTAGACAAATGTTTAACTATTTGTGCCACCCAAATCAATCTGAACAATCTACCATGTACTCACAATGTGCTACTAAAAACCTTGGTCACATATGTCTCATATTTTTTAATAATAAATAAAAGCCCCTGGGCATTCTGGACCCTTTTCTTCATCATGATGCCTTTCCCCAGACCATCCCTTACCTCCTGACCACCCATACCTTTTCACACACCTATACACATTCATTCTGCAGTATAAAACTCTCATTCCCACATCTACACTGCTTTCCACGTTGTTTTTGCAGTCCTCTGCCCTCCTGACAGCACTCTCTCTCCTTATGTTGGGTCTTAGTGTACAATTCTATTTGCTTGCTGCTCAATCTGCCTGATTCCCAGCTCTTTTCCTTCTTATTTCTCCAAACTGCTACCAGATTAATCTTTATAGAGCACAATGGTACATTTTTGTTCTCTGCCATTTTGAATGGCAACCAAATTAAGCCCAGTCTCCCTAGCCTGTTCTCCTGGACACAGTAGCCTCTGAAAATAATCTATACTTCCTATTTTCCTGTTTTTAATTCTATTGTTTCCTGTCCTGGAATACCCAGCACCTCATTTCAGCTTCTTGAAATTATACCCATCCTTAAAGATCAAATTGCAATGACATCCCCTTCAGAAAGTGGTTCATAATTCTCCCCTTGTCTCTTTTTCCTTCACCCAAATAAATATGATTTCTTTCTTCTTTGAGTCTCGGTAACATTTTTTGCTAATCCCTTTTGTTTCAGGTTTATGGAAGCTGTGATACTCTGTCCTTGTATCCTTTAGGATGAAAGACACATTCCCATCTGCTACAAGTGCTGCAGAAGACACCCTGCCAGCTCAATTTGGACATTGCTAAAGACTCTGCCTCACCCAACATCATTACTTCCAGCAGCAGTTGTATCCAAGTACTAATCAATATGGAAGAATGAAAACCTGCCTCTCTTCAGCCCAACTTACGACAACTCTGATGTAGAGTCTTTCTGGTACCAGATTTCTGTGAGGTTAACTGAAAACTTTGTTGAAAATGCACTTAACCTTTTCTCCCTGCTCTATCATGTCTATCCCAGTCACACATCCTTCATCCTCCCAGTAAACACACACACACACACACACACACACAGGTTTTGATTCTAAGAGAACTTTCTACCTAGCACCCTGCATGTTCCATCACATTGCTTACTTTGTAGGGATCCAGATTGCAACCTGGCACTTAAACTTGGTGTATTGTCCTTCTAGTAAAGTCAGAAATGTATTTATTCATGTTCCCCCATCATCATGCCACTGCTCACACTAGATTATAAACTTTTCACAACAGAGATTGTATTTTTCAAATCATTTATACCTGTAGTATAACAAACTCAAAGTTGTATAGCACGTATAAATGAATAAATGAAGGAATAAATAATTAATGTTTAAAATTATCACCTCTACAGTACTGCAAGGTCTTTGCACATCTAAAGAATAATTAACATGTTTTCCTTAATTGATAAATATTAAGTGAGCAGTAGCACAAATATGACAGTGAGCTACATAAGACCAAAAAACTCACTGCCGTCTAGTCATTCCTGACTCAGCAATGACTCCTTGGGTTTCCGAGACGGTATTTCTATGGAAGTAGATTGCCCAATCTTCCTTCCAAGGAGTGGTTGGTAGGTTTGAACCACAAGACTTCTGGTTAGCATTCAAATGCTTTAGGCATTACACCACCAGAGCTCCTGAGCTAGATAAGGAGTAAAACACTCCCTACCTTCAGTAAGTTTATAATTTAGTAAGTAGGATAATTTCTGCCAGCATTTACAGTAATAGTTCCCATGTTGGGCTGTTCATTGGAATCACCCAGAGTTGTAATGACTACTGACACGTGGGCCTCACTCTTAATACTCCGATTTAATCAGTCACTTGTATAGTCATCAAGCTCCCTAGGTCACTCTGATGTATCACCAAAGCTGACAACCACTGAATCATGAAGAACATTTATGTTCCAAATACTGTTCTAAGTGCTTAGCCTAAATTAACTTGTTTAATCTTCATAACAACATTATGAGGAAATTATTGCAATTATCATCATTTTATAGTCAAAGAAGAATGAAGTAATTTGCCTAAAGTCATACTTTAGGTGTGGAATAGAATTAAAACCTCAAAACTCAGGCTTCAAATATGTGTCTTTTATCCATTATATTGCTTTATTTGCAGAAACACAGTGAAAAGTAAACTAATTTGAGTATTTTTGTTATTTTGTATAGCCATCAAGTTGACTCCAACTCATAATAGAACAAAATGGTTCTGTATCATCTTCATAATTGTTGTTATGTTCAAATCTGTTGTTACAGCCACCGGGTTATATAGTTTTATATAAGTATTTTATTATTTGAAAATTGGGAGGTCTCTATGGATCTCCATGGTTCTGAATTGACTTAATGGCAACCATTTTTCAATTGGCCATGGTGATAATAACAATAACCACAACATCTGGCATTTGCATTGCATTTTTACCCTAAATAGCAGAGTAAGAAGGAAATCACAGTTCATCTGTTAAAGATGGTTAAGGATAGTCATGTGTTTAGGTAGGCAGATAGGGTAAAAATAATCTAGATAAATAAACTTTTATGTTTTCTTAGGACTGTGCAACTTTGTGGCTGAAAGTGGATTCTTATTTAATTGTTCTAAAATAAAAATGATATACTTTTTATAGTTTCTGGAAATTCTTATTCATTGTGTCTAAACAATTTTATATGCCCTCTGTCGTATTTAGAAATAAATGGCAATAGGCACAGAAGTAACAGTCAGGAGATCAGGTGTTGGATTGTACTGGACAAATAGGCTACAAAAGACCTCTTTAAAGTGTTAAGAAGCAAAGATGTCACCTGAAGACGAAGGTGTGCCTAACCGAAGCCATGGTATTTTCAATCACCTCATATGCACATGAAAGCAGGATTATGAGTAAAAACCATAGAAACATTGATGCCTTTGAATTGTGAAAATACTATGGGCTGTCAGAAGAACAGGAAAAAGTGCACCCAGAATGCTTCTTGGAAGCAAGAATGGCCTGACTTCATCTCACCTACTTGGTCAGGTTGTCAGAAGGGACAATTCCCTGGAGAAGGATATCATGTATGATAAAGTACAGGATCAACAAAGAAAGGAAGACCCTCAACAAGATGGATTGACACAGTCACTGCAATGATGGGCTTAAGTATAGCAATGATTGTGAGGATGGTGCAGGACTGGGCAGTGTTTTCTTTGCTGTGAGTTGGAGTGGACTTGACGGCACCTAGCAACAACAACAGTAATAGGTAAAGAAACAGGAAAAAAATGGAACCCATGTGAAACAGGAAAACTTAGAGGGTGCTCTTTACCCACTGCATTTTCTGTCTCCTTAATATACCTTTCTCTCTTTCTCTTATCAAGATTTTTCTTATCTCCATAGTTAACCAACTTGCAAATAGTTGTAAAATAAATAATCGGATACATAAATTGCTTTCTTCCTTTCCACTGTCCTCATTCACACTTGATAAGAATTGCTTTTCTCCTTCCCAGTCATTCTTGTTATCTTCTGTTGTTCCCTATATACATTACATAAGAGAAATATAGGCATTTTCCTTCCAAAATATAACCATTCAACCACAAGAAAATAAAAACCCAAGAATGTGCATAAATCTGTTAAGCTTAGAAAATAGTTTTAGGGCATGTCATATGGGTCATAACTTATTCTCAAGTGTCTACATGTGTATTTCTCACATATATACATGTATCACAAACACACTTCAAATGATAAAACTGAAAAGGACTATAACAATAAAGTTCATGTTGTCAGAGTTGGGACTTGAACTTCTGAATCTTACTCTAATGCAATTTCTACTGTTGTTCTTATGTGCCATCAAGTCGGACCTGACTCATAGCGACCCCTCCTTGGGTTTCTGAGGCAGTATCACTACGGAAGTAGATTGCTCCATCTTCCTTCCGAGGGGTGGCTGGTAGGTTTGAACCACCAGCCTTCTGGTTAGCAGTCAAGTGCCTTAGGCACTATGCTACCAAAGCAATTGCTACTATAACACTGTTTTTAACATCCTGTTAAAAATTAGGCTCAAAGTTAATATTCAGGAATAATTCCCTTGATCTCCCATTAGACTTTTAAAGACAAAATGTCATTTTTAAGTTCTCCCACATGAAGATTTATGATATTGATATTAATATATATGTGTTGCTGTGTGTGACCACAAGTTAATTCTGACCTATATGCTGTATGATAGAGTAGAACTGTTCCATAGCATTTTCAAGGCTGTTACCTTTCAAAATTGGATCACCAGGTCTTTTCCTCTACAGAGTAGCTAGTGGGTTCAAACTGCCAATCTTTCCCTTTAGAGTCCAGTGCTTAACCATGAACCACCAATTAAAAAAAAGAAAAAAAAAAAAAAAAAAACCTCCCAAACTCAATGCCATCAAATCGTTTCTGACTCATAGCAACCTCCATGGGGTTTTCAAGGCAGTAAATCTTTATGGAAGTAGATTGCCTGATCTTCCTTCCATGGATTAGCTGGGAGGGGCAGGGGTTAGAACTGCCAACCTTCTGGTTAGCAGTCAAATGTGATAGGCACTGATCCACCAGAGCTCCTTCCATAATACATACCAAGGCACAAATGATTTTTGTAATATTAGTGGCTTAGTTTTTTTCTCTCTTTGTTTTCCAAATCCAAACTTTCTACAATTTTATTATATTGTTTTTATAATTAAAATTACAAAGAACATTTTATAATTAACCATAATCAGAACTATTTTAAAATCCTAGTAATTCCAGCATATTAATTTTAGGATCCTCCATATTATAGTGTATCAAACATATTAAATACACCCACATTCCACAATCCATGAAGTGTTATAGGTAACAATATAAGAGTTGAGCTAAACTGCAGTTGAGCACCTGAAACAAAAATGAATTTTTATTTTCATATTTGTGTTTGTGTGCATATATGTATATATCTCTGATAAACCTCTACTGTTCTTGTTCTCAGATATTTGCATAGGTCCATAATCAATTAGTATGAATTACCTGGTGAAAAATTATAATTCAATATTACTGTAGCTGTCACAATGTCCATAAAGTCCAGCATTGTCATAAAAGACAATGTATAGGCAATTGATAACCAAAACTGGGACATTACCTGAAATAAATAGAATGTTCCCTAATTTTGCAAAGTTTATATAGTTTCAAAATTAGGTGTTTGTCCTTTCATTTAAGGTTATCTAAGCAGCTATATCTACATATGTATTATGTGGATCGAAGCCTGATTGTGTGGCCTACTGCTGAGAATTAACTACTTGATAAATGAGGACTGTGTTAATTGTATTTAACTTGTTTCCCCTTGGTGTTTAAACATCTGGCTAGATAATTTGCACCTAAAAATCTCTATAAACAACACAGTTCTGAACAGACAAAGCCCAGTATATTTTAAATGCCAGTTTGATTAAAACTGCAAAATGTAAGGTAGGCAAGAATAAAAAAGACCATAATTCTACTTTCTTGCGTATATAATAATCTCCTAAATCTTGCCTTTTAGAAAAACTGACACTGTTTACATTTTAAATGTTAGATGAGTACCGAATAATCCACTATGTAATTTAAAATTGTACATTTTAAAAGGTTGCTAATTTAAGAACAGAGAAAATATTACACAGCTGATTGAACTAAAATGTGTTTTTTGTTTTTTTTAAAAAGGTTAATAGTTCAGCCATCCTACTATACCTTTAAAAGTTTCTGATTCTTTCAAGGTTAAAGGCCATATTTAAAATGAGAATCTTGTATCAATGTACTAAGAACAGAAAAGTGATGCCCTTGCTTAGATCAGAATCCTGGACATATGTAATCAGTGAGTGGACTACTATTTACAGAGGGCCTACTAGCGGTTCAAACCCACCAGCCACTCCTCAGAAGGGAGGTTGGGCAATCTACTTCCGCAGTGATACTGCCTTGGAAACCCAAGGAGGGGTCGCTATGAATTGGATCCAATTCGACAACAATGAGTTTGAATTTTCCTAGTATTAGACCCTCAGCAAGGCCCTTGGGTACAGTACAGATCTGAGATGCTGCCTTGGTTTTCCAATCCTTGTTTTGTAATTAAGCATTTTAATTTTTATGTCATATGAGATGCAATAATTAGAAAAATTATGACAAAAGGAGAGATCATAGCTGCTCTGTGGACATGACGAAGAATCCAAACAGGAATAATGTATCTTAATATCCAGTAGTCCTGATTATTTTTCACTAGTTTTGGAAGAAATAACAGGTGCTGTTATTAGTTTTTCACTATATGCCAGATATTCTTCTAAGTGTTTTACTTATATTAGCTTACTTATCCCTCCATGCTAGCCACTATTATTGTCATCTTATGAATAAGAAAAGACAAGTTCAAAATAACTTGCCCAAGTTCTTAAAGTATGGGTGAAGTCTGAATATAGGAAGTTTGGCACCATATCTTAACCACCACATTCTATAGTGCATCCTATGAAAAATCCAAAGACAAGCATTTGCAGGATATAAGTCTAGCAGCAATGCAATTCCACCAAAGCCCTCTATAGAAGTCCTAAAAAGCACTTTTAAAGTAATGGTTGTAATAAAACCAAACTCACTGCCATCATTTGATTCCAACTCATAGAGACCTCCACTGAGCTTCTAAGGCAGTAAATCTTTACAGAGGTAGACTGTCCCATCTTCCTTCCATTGAATGGCTGTTGGGTTTGAACTATGCCACCAGAGCTCCTCATGGTTATTAATACGAGCTTCCAAATACTTAAATAGCTGCCATAGAGTTGACTCCAACCTTATGTAAAAGTGAATGAAATGGTGTAGAGCCCTGCATTATCATTACAATTGCTAGTCCCATTGGTACTAACATTGTGCAAATCCTTTCACAAAGGCTTTCCCTTGAACTCACAGGCCCTCTACTTCACCAAACATAATGTCTTCCTCTAGATATTGATCCTTCCTGATGATGTGTTCAAAAGAGGTGAGTCAAACAGGGTTCTGTTGCAATCTATCTCCAAGTATAGAATTATCTAAAATTTGTTTCTATTATTCAATTCTAAGATGCATTATTCCTATTTGGATTCCTCATCATGTCCACAGATCAGCTATGATCTCTTCTTATTGTCATAATATTTCTAATTATTGCTTCTCATATGACATAAAAATTAAAATGCATAATTACAAAACAAGGATTGGAAAACCAAGGCAGCATCTCAGATCTGTACTGTACCTAAGGGCTTTGCTGAGGGTCTAAAACTAGCAGGCCCTCTGTAAACCACAGTGTGCTCACTGATTATGTATGTACAGGATTCTGATCTAAGCAAGGGCATCACTTCTCTGTTCTTAGTAAACTGACGCAGCATTTTCATTTTAAATATGGCCTTTGACCTTGAAAGAATTGGAAACTTTTAAAGGGATAGTAGTATGGTTTTTTTTTTTTTTTTTTTTTTAAAAACATACTTTAGTTCATTTAGCTATCTAATATTTTATCTGTTCTTAAATTAGCAATGCTCTAAAATGTATGATTTTAAATTACATAGTGGATTACTTAGGAGTTCATCTAACATTTAAATTTTTTTTTTTTTATTTGCCGTCAAATGTAAATAGCATGAATTTTTTTAAAAGGCAAAAATTAAGAGATTATTAAATATGAAAGAAAGTAGAGTGATGGTCTTAAATGTTGTACTTACACATGAATAAAAGACATTTTATTTTCAGCATTCAAAAAACAATTATTTGAATGAGGGGAAAGATAGCAGAATAGGCAGACAAATTACACAGACCCTCTTCAACAAAGAAAAGAGAAACCAATTGACACAGATACGGAAGATAATGCTGGAGCCCTGAGCTTTGAAAGAAAGGATACAGAAGTAGGCTGACTCCAACTAATAGAAAAACCTGCATGAAAATACTGAATAAGAAGACAAACAGCTGTGGACTGTCAGTGATCCTCACTGCACAGACAGTCAGTTTGGATATTTCCAAGTGGTGCTAGGATTTAAGAATTAACCTAAATATTGGCCTTGCTTGCCAAGGACTGCAAGGAAGACTAAAGCAGTGACTGATGACTAACAAGGGAAACAACAAAGAAGGAGACAAACTGAGCTGTGGACTTTTGGCTGTCTGGAGGGAGCAGCCATTTTGAATTTTACAAGCAGTTTGATCATTTTGGATATTTAAAGTGACAGCTTTATCTCAGATGCAGGGACCTAAGAATAGGCTTCACTTGCCAAGGACAGCATGAACATACCAAAGGCTGAGGACTGCAAAGGCGTGATATTCTCCTTGTTACTCTTATACCCAACATCCTCTTGGTGAACAAAGGTGTGGCCATCCCTCACTCCCACCCACTTTTTGGGCCAGCAGGAATTCCATCCCAGTCTGTGTGCTCTGACAGAGACTGGGTAGCCTAACCTGCTCTGCTCCGCCCCCAGATTTGTTTTTTGTTTCTTTTTGTTGTTTGTTTTAAAATTATTCTTATTCTTTCTTCTTACCTTCCCAGGTTCTAGTTTTCAGCTTTTTCACTCTTCCCTTTGCCTGGTTCCCTTTTTTTCCTTCTTGTGGTTCTCTTGATCCTTTGATTTTCTTTTTGCATTTTTCTCATTTTTTTTTCTTCAGTATTCTCTTACTTTACATCTTTTTTCTTATCCCCCCTCCCATTTATTGTTTTTTTTTCCTCTATCTCTACTTACATATCTTTTGTCTTTTTAAAGTATTTCTTTAAATGTTTCTTCTCATTTATTGCCTTTCCTCCCCCCATTCTCTTTGTGGTGATCGCTCCTGTATGTTCATGCAGGACATGTTTTCTGTCCTCTTGCTTTTACTTTTTTGGTGGTTTTTCAATTGGTGTTTTTTGTCTAACTGAGTGGGAAACAGGAACAGTGCCCATATGACCCAACCATACCACACCTCCTGCAGCCCCACCTACTAAGTGAGGGCCACCATTTCTTTCCACACCAACTGGTCAATGATACATGATAGTCCATTATGAGCCTGACTCATCCTTAACTGTTCTTCACAGTTAACAGAGATCTGTGCAGACACTTTCATTCTCTATCACACCAACAGGAGAAAGGTGGTGAGTGCATAAATGCTGCCAACTAGTGAATAGAGAAGCACAGTACCCTGCTTAATCAGGTACAACCAAACCAAACAAAACAAAACAAAATGAATATCTTGAGCAAATCACTCCAACATGTTGTTGTTGTTATGTGCTATCGAGTTGCCTCCAACTCATAGTGACGCTATGCACAGCAGAACAAAACTTCACCTGGTCCTGTACCAGCTCCATGATGCCTGCTATACTTGACCCCATAGCCACAGCCATTGTGTCAATCCATCTCATTAAGGGCATTCTCTTTTGTCGGCCCTCCACCTTACCAAGTATGACATCCTTCTCCAGGGAATGGTCCCTTCTGACAACATGATCAAATTAGGTGAGAAAATATCTGGCCATTCTTGCTTCCAAGGAGCAATTCAGCTGCACTTCCTCCAGGACAGATTTGTTAATTCTTTAACAGTCCATGGTACTTTCAGCATTCTTCACCAGCACCACATCTCAAAAGCATCAATTCTTCTTTGATCTTTATTCATTTTCCAGCTCTCACATATGTATGAGGAAACTGAAAGTATCATGGCTTGTGTCAGGTGTACCTTAGTCTTCAAGGAGACATCTCTGCTCCTCAGCACTTGAAAGAGGTCCTTTGCAGCTGACTTGCCCAGTGCTATATGTTGTCTGATGACCTGACTGCTCCTTCCATTGGCGTCAATTGTAGAACAAAGCAATATGAAGTCTTTGACAACTTCAATCTTTTCTCCACTTATCATGATGCTGACTATAGATCCAGTTGTGAGAACATTTGTTTTCTTTATATTGAGATGTAATCCATACTGCAGATTGTATTCTTCAATCTTCATCACTAAGTGCTTCAAGTCATCCTCATTTTCAGCAAGCAAAGTTGTGTTGTCAGCATATGGCAGGCTGTTAATGAGCCTTCCTCCAATCCTAATGCCACATTCTTCTTCATATAGTCCAGCTTCTCAGATTATTTGCTCAGCTTATAGATTGAATAAGTATTGTGAAAGGATACAACACTTTCCAACCAGTAAAATATACATACAAAAATGTTACAATGTCTTGGAGACAACAGACCATAAGAGTCCACACAAAGAAGAAAGATAAAACAGCAGAAAGAAGGGACCAGGATACAGACCCAGAACACATCCGTGAGGAAGAAGCAGCATTGGACCTCCCTTATAAGGGGTTCAAAACAATTATATTTAGGTACCTTCAATGTATTCAGAGACAAAATAAGGAAAACACTGACAAAATTAAGAGAAACACAGAAAAAACCTTAGAACAATTTCAGAAGAAGATACAAGAACAAAATGACAAACCAAATGAAAAATTGTAACTGATACAAAATCTACATATAGAAATCCAGAAGATTAACACTAAATTTTCAGAAATAGTTAGCACATTGTACTGGCAAAGGAGAAGGAAGAATCAAATCAATGGAAGATATCAGCTACTCTTTGGAAGGAAGATAAGGCAACTTAATTCTGCAGAGACACTGCCTTGGAAACCCAAGGAGGGGTTACTACGAGTCAACACGATGGCAGTGAGTTTGGTTGTTGGGAGCTCTGGTGGCATAGTGCCTAAGGCATTTGACTGCTAACCAGAGGCTGGAATTTCAAACCAATCAGCCACTCCTTGGAAGGAAGATTGGGCAATCTACTTCCATAATGATATCACCTCAGAAACTCAAGGAGGGGTCACTAGAGTTGGATTCAACTCAACGGCAGTGCATGTGTGTGCATGTGCAAAGACAAATACCTCAATACTTCTTTGGAAAGGGATCAATCAGAAAACAGATAAAAACAAAATGAAGAAAGACTAAGATCCATGTGGGATACCATCAAAAGGAATAACCAATGTGTAATGTAAATTTCAGAACAGGAAGAGACAAAACCACAGAGAAAACAGTGGAAGATTTGTTGGAAGAGAATTTCTCTGACATGATGAAAGATGAGAATATGTCCATTCAAGAAGTACAGTGAACCCCAAACAGGATAGACCCAAAAGAAAATCACCAAGACATGTAATCATCAAACTCATCGAACCAAATACAAAGAAATAATCCTGAAAACAATGTGGGAAAAACAAAAAGTTACCTACAATAGGCAACCAATAAGACTAAGCTCTGTTTTCTCAGCAGAAACATAGCAGGCAAGAAGAAGAAAATGGAATGGTATATATAAAACCATGAAACAGAAAACATTTCCAACCAAGAATCATATACCCAGCACAATTGTCCCTCAAGTATTATGGTGAAATTAGGAGATTTCTGGATAAGAAGAAATTAAGGGTGCTTTTAAAACCAAACCAACCTTACAAGAGATGCTAAAGGGAGTCTTTTGGACAAATTACCAACAGCAGTAAACAACAACCAACCATTAACGCACATGATGACATAACCCAGAAATCAACCCAGTTATGGAAGTATCCAAAGTAAAATACGCTTACAAGATTGTAAACAGGGAACAAGAGATATCAATTGGCTAATGAGGACAACTACAAAACAAAAAGAGGGGAAAAAATTGTATAGTAACAGAACTTAAAGATGGTGAGGAAGTGAAGAGAATTGCAAGATAGAATTGCAAGATAGTTTATAATGTTCTAAACTCGAGGAGAATATAATAAATCACAGGGTAACCTAAAAAAAATGATAAAAATTTGAATAATAAAAAAGAGGAAAAGTACAAATATTGAGCACAAACTAAAACAACAGCAACAAAGGAAATGGTAATATGATTATTAGACAAAATGAGCTTAGCACAGAAAATTTTATGGAATAAAGAAATCAGCAACACCATGAAAAAACAGATAACAAAATGACAGCAACAAATTCATACTTATCAATAATTATACTGAATGTAAATAGATTAAGTGCAGCACTCAAGAGACAGAAAGTTTCAGACGGGGTAAGAAAACATAACCCATCAATATGTTATCTATAAGAGACACACCTTAGAGACAAAGACAAAAATAGACTAAAAATCAAAGGTTGGAAAAAGATATATCAAGAAAAAAAGAGAAGAAGTGGTAATATTAATTCTGATAAAATTTACTTTAAAACAAAAACCATCATAAGAGACAAGAAAAGGACATTATATAATGATTAAAGATCAATTGAACAAAAGGACATAACCATAATAAATACCTATGTACCCAAGGAAAGAGCCCCAAAATATATAAATCAGACTTTAACAAAATTGAAAATACAAATAAATGAGGCCACATCCATAGTAGCAGACATTCGTGCACCACTTTCAATGAAAGCTAGAACTACTGGAAAGAAACTCAACAAATATTCAGAAGAACTAAACAATGCAATCCAGCAACTTGACTTTATAGACATCTACAGAGCACTTCACCAAACAACAGCATAATATACATTCTTTTCCAGTGCACATGGCACATTCTCCATGATAGATCATATGTTAGGCCATAAAGCAAGCCTTAATAAATTTAAAAGCGTTGAAATACTGCAAAGCATCTTCTCAGATCACAGTGCCATAAAATTAGAAATCAACAATAGGAAGATCAATAGAAAAAGAGCAAACACATGGAAACTGAATAACACCCTCCTTGAAAAACAACTGGGTAATGGAAGAAATAAACAATGAAATGAAAAAATTCCTTGAATCAAACAAGAAAGAAAACACAACATATCAAAATTTTTAGGACACAGCAAAGCAGTGATCAGAAGCCAATTTAAAGTAATAAATGCATACATCAAAAAAGAAGAAAGAGCCCAAATCAACACCATAACCCAACATCTCCAAAAATGAGAAAAACAGCAGTAAAAAAAGCTTACAGTCACCAAAAAAGAAGAAATAATAAAGACTTGAACAGACATAAATAAAGCAGAATATAGAAAGACAATAGAAAAAATCAACAAGACTAGAATTTGTATTTTTTTGAAAAGATTAATAAAATTGACAGATCACTGGCAAATTTAACAGAGGAAAAGATGGAGAGAATTCAAATAACACGAATAAGAAGCAAATTAGGCAACATCACAATAGAACTAATTGAAATAAAAAGGATAGTATCAGGATACTATGAAGAACTACTCCAATAAATTAATAAAGCTAAGCAATGGACAGAATTTTAAAAATATCCTACTTATCTAAACTAACACAGACTGAGGTGGAAAAGTTGAACAGAAACATAACAAAAGAAGAAATTGAACAGGTCATAAAAAAATTTTGAACAACAAAAAAGCCCTGGCCCAGATGGTTTCACCAGAAAATTCTAACAAACATTCACAGAAGAACTGACACTAATCCTACTCAAACTATTCCAAAACACAGAAAATAATGGAATCCTCCCAAATTCATTTTATGAAGCAAGCATAACCTTGATACCAAAACCAGTCAAAGACATCATGAAAAAGAAAAACTACAGACCAATATCCTTCATGAATATAGATGCAAAAAATTTTCAACAAAATGCTAGCCAACAGACTCCAACAACACATCCAAAAAATAATACATTATGATCAAGTGGGGTTCCCACCAGGTACGCAAGGGTGCTTCAACATTAGGAAAACAATCAACATTATCCATCAAATAAATAAAACAAAGGAAAAGAACCACATGATAATATCACTCGATGCAGAAAAGGCATTTGATAAAATCCAACACCCATTCTGGATCAAAACTCTCAGCAAAGTAGGAATAGAAGGGACATTCCTCAACATAATAAAGGGCATATACGAAACACCAACATCCAACATTCTTCTCAATGGAGAGAGACTGAAACCATTCCCCTTGTGAACAGACAAGGATATCCTCTATCACCACTTCTATTCAGCATTGCATTGGAAGTCCTAGCCAGGGAAATAAGGCAAGAAAGGGAAACCAAAGGCATCCAAATTGGTAAGGCAGAAGTCAAACTTTCCCTATTTGTTGATGATATGATCTTATACATAGAAGACCCAAAAGTCTCATCAAAAAAAGTTACTGGAACTAGTTGAGAACTTTAGCATAGTGGCAACATACAAGATCAACATTCAAAAATCAGTTGGATTCCTCTATACTAGCAAAAAGATTGCTGGAAAGGAAACAATACCATTTACAATGTTGTTGTTGTTGTTGTTAACTGCCATCGAGTCGTTTCCGACTCATAGCAACCCCATGCACAGCAGAACGAAACATTGCCCGATCCCGCGCCAGCCCCACAATCCCTGCTATACTTGAGCCCATCATTGCAGCCACCGTATCAATCCATCTCCTTGAAGGCCTCCCCCTCTTTCGTCGACCCTCCACCCTACCAAGCATGACATCCTTCTCCAGGGAATGGTCCCTT
>NW_006921745.1:3677883-3682274 GCF_000298275.1 Orycteropus afer afer | reverse complement strand
GCCATCAAGTCAAAACCAACTCATAGTGACCTGTTTTGTGTTTCCAGGGCAGTAAATCTTATGGAAGCAGATAGCACCGTCTGCTTTCTGCAGAGTAGCTGGTGAGTCTGAACCACCAACCTTCTGGTGAGCTGTCAAATGCCTTAGGCACTGAGCCACCAGAGATCCTTAAGGATATGGAGAAACCAATTACTAATTTTACATGGAAAGGAAAGGGAACTTGGATAAGAAAAACACTATTGAAGAAGAACCATGTAGGAGGTCTCACACTCTCAGATCTCAAAATATACTATACAGTCACAGTAGTCAAAACAGCTTGGTATTGGTACAACAGCAGACACATAAACCAGTGGAATAGAATTGAGAACCCAGAAATAGATCCACCCACCTATAGTTACCTAATCTTTGACAAAGTGCTGAAATCCATTAAATGCAGAAGAGATGATCTCTTCAACAAATGGTGCTGGGAAAACTGAATATCCATTTGAAAAAAATATGAAAAAAGATCTGTACTTCATATCATACACAAAAACTAACTCCAGATGGATGGATCAAAGACTTAAATGTGAAACCTAAAACTATAACGTCCCTTAAGGAAAAACTAGGGGCAAATTTAGGGGCCCTAATATATGGCATAAATAGACTATTAAGCATAACCCAAAATGCACAAACAGCAGAAGATAAACTAGATGAATGGGACCTTCTAAAAACTAAATTTTTAGGTGTTTCAAAAGACTTCTCCAAAGAGTAAAAAGAGAACCTATGGATTGGGAAAAAAATATTTGACAATGACATATCTGGCAAGGTTCTTACCTCTAAAATCAATAGAAAACTGCAACACTTCAACAATATAAGGACAAACAATCCAATTCAAAAATGGGCAGAAGACATGAATAGACACTTCACCAAAGAGGATATTCAGGTGGCCAATAAATACATGAAGAAATGTTCATGATCATCAGCCATTAAAAAGATGCAAATCAAAACAACACTGAGATACTATCTTGCCCCAGCACTAATAGCAAAGTTCAACAAGACAGTAAATAACAAATGCTGGTGAGGATGTGGAGAGATTGGGATTCTCATGCACTGCTGGTGGGACTGTCAAATGACACAACCACTGTGGAAAGCAATATGGTGATTCCTTAAAAAGCTGGAATTAGAAATACCATTTGACTCAGCTATCTCATAACTAGGTATATATCCTAAAGAAGTGAGAACCAGGACAAGAACAGATATATGCACACCCATGTTCATCGCAGTACTATTTACAATAGCCAAAAAATGGAAACAACTTAGCTGCCCTTCAACAGAAGAATGGATAACCAAACTACGATACATACACACAATGGAATACTACACAACACTGAAGTATAATATAGAATCTGCAGAACACTGCATAATGTGGATGAACTTGGAGGAGATTATGGTGAGTAAAATAAGTCAATCACAGAAGGACAAATATTGTATTAGTCCACTATTGTGAAAAGTCAAGGAAAGATTTATATATGGACTGAAATTTTCTTTTTTGATTACCAGGGGTGGGGTAGGGTGCAGGGAACTCTGCTATATAGGTAGAGACAAATATTGATTTGGGTGAAAAGAAGGGCAATGCACCAAGCATGAGTGATCAACACAGTGGCATTGAGGAAAAGGAAGATATAGAGAGGTGCATGGGGGGTACAGACAATAAAGATGAATCCTTTTGCACATTCAGTACTGTGTTGTCAGTGATGGCAAATATTGATGTACAGGTTGATAGATGGGTAGACACGCTGAATGATCAGGTATGTCTAGGCAGGGGGCAGTGTCCCCATAACCACGTATAAGTTTGGCAGACAATGTTTCTATAAGCATATTTGTATGTTCTGTTAGAATGTCCAGGTATATAGTAGAGCTGACAAGAGACAAGGTTGTGGTGACTTCTTGGCCACAGCCAGCTACGTGGAGGGAGCAAGTAGTTGGACCTGTGGGCTCAGGACCATGGTCCCAGGGGACATCAAACTCAATTGGCATAACTACACAAAAACATTGTTCCACATCTTACTTTGACAACTGGTGACTGGGATCTTAAAAGCTTGCAAGCAGCCATCTAGATGCAATGATGGGTCTCTCCTCATCCAGAGCAAAGAAGAATGAAGAAAACCAAAAGCACATGAAAACAATTAGTCCAAGGGACTGGTAGACCATGGGATTTTTCAGTCTATATGACCATGAGACCAGAAGAACTAGATGGTGCCCAACTACCACTGTCAACCACTCAGAGGGGTATCTATGTAGGAGATCCTGGATAGAGAGGGAGAACAATGTGGAACAAAACTCAAAATCATTGAAAAACAAAAGTTTGCTGATAGAGCCTGGTGAAACCCCAGAGATTATTGGCCCTAGCTGCCCTTCAGGTCTAGAATTGAACTCACTCCTATGCCTTCCACCCAAACAAAAGAAAAGCATATGGGCTGAACTTTTATATGAGGTAGATACACTCTTTGGGGAGATCAGTCATGGGAGAACAGAAGGGCAGTGTATGCACTTTGAGACACCTGACGGGGAGGGAGTGCATGGGAGGGAAGGACACAAGGAAGAGATAACTATGGGGAGGAAGTGGAAAGAGATCTGTTACATTGTGGAAAATTGCAATCAACATCATGAGACAAAATGTGTATGAACTGCTGAATGGAAAAAGAATTTTCTCTGTAACCAGAAGGCTGGCGGTTCAAACCCACCAGCCACTCCTCGGAAGGAAGATGGGGCAATCTACTTCCGTAGTGATACTGCCTCGGAAACCCAAGGAGGGGTCGCTATGAGTCGGCTCCAACTCGACGGCACATAACAACAACAACAACAACTGTAAACTTTCACCCAAATCACAATAAAAATTTTTTTTAAAAATTGAGTTTATCTCAACACAATTGCCAACCTGAGAAATAAACTCACTATTAGGTAAAGAAGAAATCACAGGTATAAATGGAAAATTACCAGGAGAGCTCCCATTATGACAAAGAGCAGGAGCATTAACAGTGACAAATATTTTATTTATGGAGGAAAATAAAGTGAAAGATTGTGTTGTGTTTTCTTGGAAAATGAAGTAAGATTTCCCATGGCAACTTTAGCTACAGATTAATTTAAGACAATAAAATATAACACATTACAGAGATTCCACATTAGATGAAATAGATGTGTCTCAGAAAACGTGTTCATAAAATTAAATTTTAAAGCCTTATTGCTGCTCACAATTTAAAGACTTTCTACAATAAATCCTTTTTTCAAACTAGATGATCAACCTGGTTAATTTTGTTTTTGTTTGTTCTTTATTTGTTTGTTATCTGAAACTTCAAGTAGTTTTCTAAAACCCTGTACTATACACAGGCTTTAGACTAAATTTTAGAAATAAGAGGACAGAGAAATAGGAAAATTCTTAATCATTCACTGGTAAAAGATTAAGTCCTTCAATATTTTTGCTGGCTAATTTCACTTGTTAAGACACTGATTCTCTGGATTTTCTCTCCTGTGTAGAGTAAGGAACTTCATTCTATTCCATGGTTAATGCCCCTGGCAGTCATGTTATCTCAATGAGTCAGTGATCACAAGGCAGATGAAGCAAAATGGGATGTCTGTATCCACATAAGTCCATCACTTTTCCTAGAGCCACAACTCTGAGAATTACTGAGAATGAGTTGTTTGTGTAATTCTCATATACATAAGGATTTTTCAAAGAAAAGAATGATGCTTCATAGTGTTTGGTATTTCACAAATTAGTATGCAATGGAAATCAGATTTAATGAGGTTCAGAGTAGGAGGTCCATGAAAGATCATCTGACAAAGATGGCTAAAATTCTTGGGTAAACACAAAGTAGAAAAGACACAAGAGGGGAAAGAAAGTGACCATTAAGCACCCATATCAAATCTGCTAGTGGCCTAACAAATAGTCCTTCTCATTATAAATGACAACATTCTCTTACCAATTGTTTAGACCCCAAATCCAGGAAGCATCCTTGATTCATCCCTCTCCTAATCCCCCTCATCCAATACTTCAGAAATTACTAGCATCCCAACTTTCAAAATATATTCTGAATCCTGCAATTTCTCTGTTTCTAATACTACGACTCTAACTCAAACTGTCAACATCTCATGTGGCTTTTATCCCCACATCGGGTCTTTTTAAAATCTTAAATAAGAACATGTTAATTCCTCTGCTTAAAAGCCTCTAATAGCTACCCATTGCAATTATAATAAAATCAAGCTGCTTTCTTTGGCACACAGTCTCCATCTAACCCAGAAACCTCATCAGATTCTCTCTCTCTCTCTCTCTCTCCAAATTTCCTGTCCCTGTCACACTGGCCTTCTCAGTGGCATTGAACAAAACTAACTCATCCTTCTCTGAGGATTGTCAC
>NW_006921745.1:3657696-3677527 GCF_000298275.1 Orycteropus afer afer | reverse complement strand
CGCTATGAGTCGGGGCCGACTCGACGGCACATAACAACAACAACAACAACAACTGGTGGTGTAGTGGGTAAGGCATTTAGCTGCTAAACAGAAAGTCAGTGGTTCAAGCCCACTAGCTTCTCTGTGGGAGGATGAAGAGGCAATCTACTTTCATAAAGATTTACAGCCTTGGAAACTCAATGGGGGTTGCTATGAGTCAGAATCAACTTTATGGCAGTGGGTTTGGTTTGGTGTAGTTTTTAGCCATTGGAAAGTTATTGTTAATATACTTGTCTACTGATTTAATGACTACTTACAAATTATTGACTGATTATTTATACTTGTCACACCCTTACCCCTCAGGAGGCGCATTCCATGAGAAAAGGGTCCATATTGTCTTATGGACTGCTCTGCAGTACTTAGTACAGTCCTGGCACAATGTTCGTGTTCAATAACATCAGTAAAAGGAAAGAAAGAATGAATGAGATGCAAAGTAAAATCCAGGATCTTTTAGAAAGATAATGCCACATGCTGCATAACAGCCCCAGTGGGATCTGGGGCAGTATACTATAATTAAGCACATTTATATTTCGGCAGCCAGGCATATGAATAATCATACCAAGTGTGATAAATAATAACTATAAATAGTCTCATCTTAGTTCAGTTATGAAAATATTTTGGCTCTTAGAACTTTTGAATTCTGAAATCCCAATTTCAGAATTGCAGATAAAGGACTATGAATCTTTAATAGTAAAATGAGGACAGCCATAGCCCAATAAAATACATGGTAATTAGCTCTACTTTGGAAGAGAGATGGGAATAAAATTAGAAAGAGTGACAGGCAGTGAACAAAGGATAAAATCATGAGATGAACTTGGCTTGCAGTCATGCTAAGTTATAAAACTTCTTAGGTGCCTTGGAGCTTGTTTTTCTCTGGTAGAAAATAGTAGACAATGAAAATAAATTTCTATTTGTGAATTTATGCTACTTTAGTGATCCTGTTGAGTGCCATCGCTTCATGAAAGGAACCCAGGGATAGGAAATACAGTGCTTGTTGGCCCTTCTTTCTGCCTAGATTCTCTTCCCTGAACCTTGCTATAAAAAAAGTGGTGAACCAAGTTGAATGAGTTATCAATCCAGATAAAATCCAATCTATCAGAACATAGTGTGAGAGTAAAAAGATGACATTAAGAGTTGCTATCTCACTCAAAATCATTTGGAGAAAAAAAAAAAAGGTGGGGGACCAGGTTTGCTGGTCCGATAGAGCCTGGTGGAACCACTGAGACTATGGCCCCTAGCTGCCCTTCAGGTCTGGAATTCAACCCACACCTGTGGTTTCCAGCCAAACGAAAGACAGGCATATGAGTTGAGCATTTACTTCAAGTAGATACACTCCTTGGAGAGAACAATCATGGGAGAAAGAAGGGCTGCTTATGCACAGGGAGACAGCTCAGGGGGCAGGAGTACATGGAGGGATGGACACTGGGAAGAGGTAACTATGGGGAGGAAGTGGGAGAGGAGCTGTTACGTTGTGGTAAACTGTGGTCATTGTCATGAGACAAAGTATATGTGAACTGCTGTATGGAAAGTGAATTTGCTCTGTAAATCTTCACCCAAATCACAATTTAAAAAAAAAAGAGAGAGAGAGATGCTATCTCAAAGTGCAATCTTTGATTTTGTATGGAATATGGGACTATGGGTACTTGATGGATGTGTGTGTGGATGTCTGTGCACTTATCTATTTCTTCCCATAACAACCATGTATTACTTGTGTAAAAGTGGTTTGGTTTTATGAGGTTTTTTTTTCCTTTAAGTTAATAAATTAGCACTTGAAAATAAAACTAAATAATGTCATGAATGAAGCCACTCTAATTAACAAATGAATTAAAACTGCAGAAAGTCTTGAAATAAAATCACAGGAAAAGGTGCCTGATTCTAAAGAAAGCAAAAATCAATAGTCAAATTACAAATATATATATATATATATATTAATCTTTAGAGTTTATAGGCAAATTCTCTATAAGTACATAGAGACCCTAATAAAAACAATATTCCCACAGTCACAACCTCTGACATAGAACAATAATAATATATATTTAACACTGCAAATTATGTCTGATTCTTTACTAAGCCCAGAATCACACCAACTACTGCTCTTCACACCAGCCAGTCCTCAGAAGGAAGACTGGGCAACTGCTCTTCAGTCTCAAAGTTTTAATTTAATAGGGTAAAATCGTAATTAAAACATCAGTGGTACTAATTAAATTACCTAGTGGTGACAACAATATAATCAAACAAACCGACCACCAGTGAGTTGATTCCAACTCATGCAGACCACATAGGACAGAATAGAACTGCCATATCAGGTTTCCAAGGCTGTATATTTTTACAGAACCAGACTGCTTCATCTTTCTCCGCAGAGCAGCTGGTGGGTTTGAACCACCCACCTTTTGGTTAGCAGCTGAATGCCTTAAACACTAAGCCACGAGAGATCCTGAAAATGATATAATTGATGTTTACTGTTTCCTCACAAAGTACCTGGCCCCATTGTAAGCATGCTACATATATTTTTTTCAAACAATTTTTCCAAATGTTAAGAATGTGGCATTATTATCTCAATTTTAGGCAAGAAAAACTGAGGTATGTGGAAAGTCATTCATATAAAAATTACAGATTTGAGACTCAACCACATTTTTTTTCTTAAGCCAAAGTCAATTTTTCTAAATATTGTAGTGTATCTTATTTAATTAGGAAAGATAATTGCATATTTATTCATTGGTTAAACTTAGGAAGTAGCTCAGTATTACTTTAGGCCGTGCTTTTATACAGTAATAAGTACCCAAGCTATTTTACAACTTTAAATTACTTACGTGACATTACTTAGTCATAAAGAGAAATGAAGTCCTGACACAGGCTACAACATGGATGAACCCTGAAAACATTATTATGAGTGAAGTAAGTCTGTCACAAAAGGACAAATACTTTATGATGCCACTTATATAAAATAGGCAAATGTGTAGAGACCAAAGCTTATTAAGTGGTTTGCAGAGTGGAAGGCAGGAGGAAAGGGAAAATCATTGTTTAAGGGGCACTGAGTTTCTGTTAATGGTGGTGGAATGACTTTGAAAATGACATTGATAATGGCTGCACAACCTGAATGCAATAAATGTCAATGTATTATATATGGAAAACTTGAATTAGGAAATGTTTTGTTATTTATACATTTTTACCACAATAATGATAATAATAATAATTCTTATCTACAAGGATAAACCTTATCCTGGTGAAAATGGAAAAGGGTGCAAATATTGTGAAAAACATTATGATGATTCCTCAAAAAAAATAAATAAATAAAAAAGAGAATTATGACATGACCCAGAAATTCCACTTCTAGGTATCTACCATGTTGATGTTATTAGGAGGTGTCAAGTTAGTGCTGATTAATAGCAACCTTAAGGACAACAGAACAAAACACTGCCTGGTCCTGCACTGTCCTCACAATCTATGTTTCAGCCCATAATTGCAGCTGCTATGTCAATCCATTTTGTTGAGAGTCTTCTCCTTTTCATTGAACCTCTACTCTACAAAGCACAATATCCGTCTCCAGGGACTGGCCCCTTCTGACAATATCACATAGTACATGAGATGAAGTCTGGCCATTTTTCTTCTAAGGTACATTCTGACTGTACTTCTTCCAAGACAGATCTGTTTGTTCTTCTGGTAGTCCATGGTATTTTCAATATTCTTCACCAACACCATAATTCAGATGCATCAATTCTATTACCCTATAGGTCCTAGGGACTAAAATTAGCAACTCGAACAGATATATGTACACCTATGTTCATTGACACATTATTCACAATAGAAAAAGGGGAAACAACTTAAATGCCCATCAATAGATGAATGAACAAACAAAATGTAGTACATGTATACTATGAAATACTACTAGGCCATAAGGAGAAATTAAGTCCACATACATACTACAACATAAAAGAATCTCAAAGACATTATGCTGAGTGAAATAAATAAATTATAAAAGACAAATGCTGTATGACCTCACTTATATGAAATGACAAGAATAAGTAAACATATAAAGATCAAAACTTAGTCATGATTACCTGGGATGAGACGGGGAAGAAAGAGAGAAATCATTGTCTGTGAAGTAGTCAGTTTATATCTATAGTGTTGGGAAAATTCACATTGATTAAGGGCAGCAGTTATACAACTTGACTGATGTAACTGATATCACTAAGTTGAATACCAGAAAAAGGGTAAAATGGGAAATATTGTGCTATATATAATTTTACAGAAACCACAACCACCACCAAAATAATTTAAAAGGCTAAAGTTGCTTATACTATATAAGTGCAATAAAACACCTCATGGGGTTAGTTCTCTTCATTCAAAGGTTTAGAGTTGTGTCTTTATGGGACTATACAGTCTTTTGGACTAATATTTTTTAAAAGTTTATTTTTGCCCCAATTTTGGTGAGCAGTGCTTTTGTCTTAAAGCTTGTAAGTGGCCATCAAACATGTAAGAATTTGTCACTGTTCCCCTAAAGCAGCAGAGGAAGAAGAAGACGCAGGAATCAGAAAGGAACATGGCTGCAGGTCTAACTGCAGGTCACCTTATGGGATGTTTGGAGTGTAGTAATCTAAGTCATCAGCAACTCTTCTGGCATAGTGGTTAAAGCATTTGGCTGGTAACCAAAAGATCGGAGGCTAGAAACCATAAGCCACTCTTGGGGAGAAAGGTGATGTTGTCTACTTTCGTAAAGATTTACGGCCTTGGAAACCCTATGGGGAAGATCTACTCTGTCCTAAAGGAGTGCTATGAATCGACCTTTATTTGATAGCAGTAGATTTTAAATCTAAGAAAATAGTAGCAAAACAATATGGGTAGAGATATGGTGACACAATATGAAGAATTTAACCAATTTATTTGAACTGTACTTGTAGAAATTGTTGAATAGGTGTATGTTCTGATGTTTATATTTTCATCAAAAATAATATAATAGAAGACAATGCTTACACATATGTACTCTAACAAACTGGTTATACTGGTTCTTGATTAATTTTATTCCCCCTGAGTAATACGACCAGACAAAATCAAAAGCAATTACAAAATTTAAATGAGGAATTCTATATTCTTGACTATGTAAAGGCATTCAACTGTGTAGATCATAACAAATTATGGATAGCATTGAAAATAATGGGAATTCCAGAACACTTAATTATGCTCATGAGGAGCTTGTACATAGACCAAGAGGATCTCAAGGCAATAGATGTTTGAACAGAAAAAAGAGATTATTCATGGTTTAAAATCAGAAAGAGTACACACCAAGATTGTATCCTTCCCTCATACTTATTCAATTTTTAAGATGAGAAAATAATCAGAAAAGCTGGACTATATGAAGAAAAACACATCAGGATTAGATTCAACGACCTGTGGCATGCTTGTGATAAGCAACCTTGCTTGCTGAGACTGAAGATGACTTGAAAGACTTATTGATGAGGATCAAAGACTACAGCCATCAGTATGGATTATGCCTCAACATAAAGAAGACAAAAATCCTCACAAATGGGCCAATAAGCAGCATCACAATAAATGGAGAAAATACCGAAATTGTCAAAAACTTCATATAACTGGGTTCTATAATCAATGCAAATGAAAGCAGCAGTCAAGATATCAAATGACATGTAGCCCTGGGAAAGTCAGCTGCAAAAGACCTCTCTCAAGTGCTGAAGAGCAAAGATGTCTCCTTGAGGACTAAGGTGTGCCTGACAAAAGCCATGGTATTTTCAATCACCTTATATGCATGCTAGATAATGAATAAGGAAGACCAAAGAAGAGTTGATGTTTTTGAGTTGTGGTGTTGGTAAAGAATGCTGAAAGTACCATGGACTGCTAGAAGAACTAACAAATCTGTCCTGGAAGAAGTGTAGCCAGAATACTCCTTGGAAGCTAGAATGGCCAGACTTTGTCTCACCTACTTTGGTCATGTTATCAGCAGTGACCATTCCCTGGAGAAGGATTTCACATTTAGTAAAGTGGAGGGTCAACAAAAGAGGGGAAGGCCCTCAAAAAGATGGATTGACACAGTGGCTATGATGGGCTCAGGTATAGCAAGGATTGTGGAGCTGGCACAGGACCAGGCAGTGTTTTGTTCTGCTGTGCATGGGATCGCTATGACTTGGAGACAACTTGATGATACCTAACAACAACAAATTCCATATACCTCAATTTCCTTGTCTGTAAAATATTGATAATAATATTATCCTCATGGGGTTGTAAGCCTCAAAAAAAGTAATGTTTTTAAGAACTCTGCCAGGTAAAAATGTCACTCCAATAGTAGGTATGATCATTGTTACAGCTAAAATGAGAAAGTCATTTAATAAAAATTCATATCAAGGTAATAATCTCCCATTGTTTTCTTGACAGCCTTCCAATATAACTAAGAATTTAAAGAACTTTTGAAGAATTTAACAAATATAAGCCTCTGTGTATTCATACCACATACACAAAAATACTGAACTCCCATTCTCTATGCATGAACATATATTAGTTTTCCACACCTAAAATCAGCCATTTCTCTTTGAAAGCAATATTAAGAATGGAAAGTAATCTTCGCAAGCAGCCAATCCTGATACAGGCTACTGTGCAGTTCCAGGCTTTAGAAAGAACAAAAATCACTCTTGTCTCCTATAGATTGTTGTAATTAGTATCATCATTCACCAACTGCCAAACTGCAAAGTCTTCCAACCCTTCCCTCACATGTCACAGTCTTCTGTGTACAATAAGTTGTTAACAGGTAAAAATCCTTCAATCCTGAGAAGGCTATAAATTGGAGAGTGGGCATGATAAAAATAAATTAAAAACAAAATGATCCTTAGATGTTTCTAAAAAATAAATAGAAGAATTCTGGTAAGATGGCATAATAGGCAGACAAGCTACAGACACCCTCTTCAAACAAAAGAGAAAACAATTGACAGAAATATAGAAGATAATCCTGGAGCCCTGAGCTTTGAAAAGAAGTATACACAAGTGAATTAAACACCAACTAGTAGAAGTACCTGAATGAAAACAGTGAGTAAGCAGACAGATGGAGTTGCAGACTGTCAGCTACTACTTTGATGGGACTAACAGACTGAATATTTTCAACTGGTGTTCAGACATGAAAATTGACCTAGTGATCAGCCCTGGTCACCAAGAGCTGCAAGGATGACTACACTAGTGGCTAATGACTATGAAGGGAAACAGCACAGAGGGAGACAACCTGAGCTGTGGGCTTTCAGCTTTCTGGAGGGGGCATTCATTTTGATTGTCTACAAGCAGCTGCCATTTTGGATATTTAAAGTGACCGAGAGCCTAGCCATTTTGAATGTTTACAAGGGATGGTAATTTTGAATATTTAAAGTGACTGAAAGCCTAGCCATTTTGAATGTTTGCAAGAGGTGGCCATTTTGGATATTTAAAGTGAAAGCATTCTCGTTCGGATTCCAGGAACATAAAAATAGGCTCCACTTGCCAAGGATGGCAGGGACACACAGGAGGCTAAAAAGAGGAAAGGAGACAGGAGGTGAGTGTATAAGTGCTGCCGACTAGTGAATAGAGGAGCACAGTACCCTCCTTACGTAGATAACATTCAAACAAAACAAAGGAAACGAAAATCTTGGGCAAATCACTCAAATTATGCATAAACACACACACAAAAATCACCAATTATATATAAACACAAAAAATGGCACAATGCCTTGGAGACAACAGAGCATCACAGTTCACACAAAAGAAGCAAGATTACACAGAAAAAAACAAGGGACCAGGATACAGATCCAGGACACATCCTAGAGGAAGAAGCAGCACTGGAACTCCTTCCTAAGGCATTCAAAAGAATTATATTGAGGTACTTTAAATGATTAGAGAGACAGATCAAGGAAAACACTGACAAAATTGAGCAAAATACAGACAAAACCCTAGAAAAATTTCAAAAGACAATACAAGAACAAAATAACAAATGAAAAATTAGAAATGATACAAAACACAACATACCAGAATCTTTGGGACACAGCAAAAGCAGTGCCCAGAGACCAATTTATAGCAATAAATGCACACATCAAAAAAGAAGACAGAGCCAAAATCAACACCTTAAACCAACAACTCCAACAATTAGAAAAAGAACAGCAAAAATAGAAAACAACCTACCGTCACCAGAAGAAAAGAAACAATAAAAATTTGAGCAGAAATAAATGAAACAGAAAATAAACAATAGAAAAAAATCAACAAGACTAGAAGTTGGTTCTTCAAAAAGATTGATAAAATTGATAAACCACTGGCAAATTTAACAAAGGAAAAGAAGGAGAGAATACAAATAGCATGAATAAGAAATGAATTGGGTGACATCACAACAGAACCAACAGAAATTAAAAGGATAATATCAAAATACTATGAAGAACTATACTCCAACATATTTGGAAATCTAGAAGAAATTGACAGATTTCTAGAAACATATCATTTACCTAAACTAGCAGAAGCTGGGGTGGAAGATTTAAACAGACCCATAACAAAAGAAGAAATTGAACAGGTCATCAAAAAATTACCAACTAAAAAAAAACCTGGCCCAGATAGTCTCATTGGCAAATTCTACCAAATGTTCAGAGAAAAACTGACACCAATCCTACTCAAACTATTCCAGAACATAGAAGATGATGGAATCCTCCCAAATTTATTTTATGAAGCAAGCATAACCTTGATACCAAAACCAGGCAACGACATCACTAAAAAGGAAAACTACAGAACAATATTGGCTAGGATTTTGTTGAAGATTTTTGAATATAAATGCAGAAATCTTCAACAAAATCCTAGCCAATAGACTCCAACAGCATATCTAAATGATAATACACTATGACCAAGTGGGGTTAATACCAGGTATGCAAGGATGCTTCAACATTAGAAAAAGAGTCAATGCCATCCATCACATAAATAAAACAAAGGAGAAGAACCACATGATCATATCAATTGATGCAGAAAAGTCATTTGATAAAATCTAACACTAATTCCTGATAAAAACTCTCAGCAAAATAGGAATAGAAGGGACATTCCTCAACATAATAAAGGGCATCTATGCAAAAGCAACAGCCAACATTATTCTCAATGGAGAGAGACTGAAACCATTCCCCTTGTGAACAGGAACCAGACAAGGTTGTCCTCTATCACTACTTCTATTCAACATTGTGTTGGAAGTCCTAGCCAGGGCAATAAAGCAAGAAAGGGAAACCAAAACATTGGTAAGGAAGAAGTCAAACTATCCCTATTTGTAGATGATATGATCCTACACATAGAAAACCCAAGAGACTCTGCAAAAAAGCTACTGGAACTAATTGAGACTTTTAGCATAGTGGCAGGATACAAGATCAACATACAAAAATCAGTTGGATTCCTCTCTGTATCAGCAAAGAGATTGCTGAAAAGGAAATAAGGAAATCAATACCATTTACAATAGCTACCAAAAAAAAAAATAAAATACTTGGTAATAAATCTCATTAGAGACACAAAAGACCTGTACAAAGAAAACCACAAATCACTACTCCAAAAAATAGTAAGAGATCTACGTAAATGGAAGAACATACCATGCTCATGAATAGAAAGATTGGACATTGTGAAAACATCAATACTACCCAAAGCAATCTATACATTCAATGCAATCCCAATCCAGATCCCATCAGCATTCTTTAAGGATATGGAAAAACCAATCACAGATTTATATGAAAGGAAAGGATCCTTGAATAAGCAAAGCACTATTGAAGAAGAACAATAAAGTAGGAGGTGTCACACTCCCAGATCTCAAAACCTACTATACAGCCACAGTAGTCAAAACAGCCTGGTATTTGTACAATGACAGATGCATAGACCAGAGGAAGAGAATTGAGAACCCAGAAATAGATCCACTGACATTTGGTCAACTTATTTTTGCCATAGGGCTGAAATCCATTAAATTGGGATGAGATGGTCTCTTTAACAAATGGTGCTGGCAAAACTAGATGTCCATTTGCATAAAAATGAAACACCATGCTCAAAAACTAACTCCAGATGGATCAGAGACTTAAATGTGAAACCTAAAACTATTAAGTTCTTCAAGGAAAAAATAGGGGCTAATTTAGGGGCCCTAATTTATGACTGTCCAGCATGACCCAAAATGCACAAACAACGAAAGATAAACTAGATGAATGAGACATTCTAAAAGTTCAATTTTTACTTGCTTCCAAAGACTTCTCCAAAAGAGTCAAAAGAGAACCTACAGGGTGGGAGAAAATATTCAGCAATGACATATCTGACAAGAGATTTATCTCTAAAATTTATGGAAAGCTCCAACACCTCAACAACAAAAGATTGATAGTCCAATTAAAAAATGGGCAGAAGACATGAATAGACACTTCACAAAAGAGGATATTCAGGAGGCCAGTAAATACATGAAGAAATGCCCACAATCATTAGCCATTAGAGAGATGCAAATCAAAACAATGAGATACCATCTCACCTCAGCAAAGTTCAACAATACAGAAAACAGCAGACCCTGGTGAAGATGTGGAGAGATTAGGATGCTCATACACTACTGGCAGGACTGTCAAATGACACAACCACTGTGGAAAGCAGTATAGAGAGTCCTTAAAAAGCTAGAATTAGAAATACCATTTGACCCAGCCCCATTAGTAGGTATATATCCTAAATCAGTGAAATCCAGGACAAGAATAGATATATGCACACCCGTGTTCATCGCAGCACTATTTATAATAGCAAAAAGATGGAAACAACCTAGGTGCCCATCAACAGAATGGATAATAAAACTATGGTACATACACACAGAGGAATATTATACAACTCTAAAGAATAATGTAGAACCTGCAAAACACTGCACAACATGCATGAACTTGGAGAACATTATGCTGAGTGAAATAAGCCAATCACAGAAGGACAAATATAGTATTAGTTCATTATTGTAAAAAGTCAAGAAAGGTTTATGTATGGAAGAAAACTTTCTTTGTCAGTTACCAGGGGTGGGGATGAGGGGTGGGAACACTGCAAGAAAATAAGGAAAAAAATAATGTTTAAAAAAATAAATAGATTAATATTGTATGGTGAAATGTAATCTGCAGTCACTTTCCTAATAATTTATGATGTATTTTGCTCCTCTTCAAAGAAAATGAATCTTTTATAAATAATATTACACTAATATAATAAAAGTCATTGTTATAAGCCTAGCTGTTTAAACTTTAGTAGGGATATATGTTGTCTCCCCTCCTGTAATTAGGTAATGCGTCTTTGGAACTGAGGAACTGTGTTGGTTATCTAGTGCCACTCTAACAGAAGATACAACAAACAGGATGGCTTGAACAAACAGTTTATTCTCTCATAGTATGGAGGCTTTAAGTCTGAGTTCAAAGTGCCAGGATTTAATGGCATCTCAATCTTGGACTTCACCTCTGCCTCTTGCTCCTGGTCCACTGAAGCTGGAGGCTTTTCTTCACTTAGGCAGCTGCTGGCTGCTGAAGTTGACAAGCCCATGGTTGACAAGTG
This sequence comes from Orycteropus afer afer, assembly GCF_000298275.1. Lineage (NCBI taxonomy): Eukaryota > Metazoa > Chordata > Mammalia > Tubulidentata > Orycteropodidae > Orycteropus > Orycteropus afer. Next base: position 3,665,977 of record NW_006921745.1, on the reverse strand, counting down.
AAAAGACATAGTTTTGATATTACCAAACCATATGGCAGGCCATTGATTTAAGTCCACTGAAAGTCCCAAGGTTGGCAGAGCATAGCAGGCTATTAAACAATGACACGGCTGCATGCAGGGTTCAAGCTTGTCTAAGCTAGAGACCATTCCCAAAGCAGTTTCTTATATACAAGAAGCAGACCACATATCCAAAGCAGCTACTCAGCTGCTCCAATAGATTCCACCATGGAGTTAATTACCAGTCTCACCATGGAGAATAACTGCATTCAGCTTCCCAGCCACTCAACCAGGCCCAGCCAAGTTAACACACAAACTTAACTACCACAGGAATTAAAGTCTCATTTTTCACAGTCACACTGTATTCTCCTTATATCAGTGGGACACAGAACAATTTATAATATTCTTATAACAATAAGGAATGCATACATGAAGGTACCAAAGGACCTTAGTTACCTTCAACGGTTCTTTGTTAATTAAATTAATTTAGCAAGGGAGGGAAGAAGTCTTGAAAAACTAATTTATTTAACTTTTTAATTTTTAAGGAGTAATTAGGCTGGCAGAGAATAGTTCTGAAAAGTATAGAAAAGTTGTAGGAAGAAAGATAAATGATTATTTTTCATTTCCAATATTTCAAGTTTTAGGTGAAATCATAGTCACAAAGTGTGTTTACAAGCAGCAGTTAGCCCCCAGATAGCAATACAACAGCAGTGTTCCAAACAGAATTAATTTAATTCACCAAACTTTTATCCATAAACTTCTATTTGCTATGCATTCTGTTAGTTACTGGAGATACAGCACTGAATCAGATACAACCCAGGTTCTTAAGAAGCTTTGACAGTCTGGTAGGAGGTAGATGTGAAAATAAACAGTTTAAATATTGTGTGGGAAAGTTAACCACAGAGTACAGACATAGCCTAGAAGAGGAAACAATTAACTATCTGGGAAGGAAGTGTGAGAAAAATCATCTTGGGTGAGAAAACATGAATGCCAGTTTTAATTTTATGGTAATTGACATGGCTTAAGGAGTCCTGGTGGCACAGTATTTAAAGTGCTTCTCTGGTAAGCAGAAGGTAGGCCATTCAAATCCACTAGCTGCTCCTTGGGAGAAAGCTGAGGCAATTGGCTTCTGTAAAGATTTACAGCCTTGGAAACCTTATGGAGCAATTATACTCTCTCCTATAGGGTCACTTGGAGTTGAACTCAAATCTATGCCAAGGGGTTTGGATTTTGATTGACATAAGCTAAAAATTAGCTGGCTAATGAATCAATCAACAAAATGTTTGAGGCAAGCATTAAGTCTCAGACACAAGGAATGGTTTAAGGAAGCAAGGTAAGGAGTGAGTGATTGCCAAGGATACATTGAGTCATGGGCCTGAGGTAGTTTTGCTTCCATAGGTCACTTCTTCCATTAAAATTATATTTTATAACTGCATTGGTATGAAGATAAATATATTAATATTATATATTAACATTTTATTCAACTTAAAACCTCATTTTTCCCTTCTGACTTTAAAACATTTTCATGTGCCCATAAAAATATCAAGGATCCTCTACACTGTATCTATTGTTGTTAGGTGCAGTTGAGTAGGTTCTGACTCACAGCAACCCTTGTACAACAGAACAAAATGCTGCCTGTTTCTGACCATCTTCATGATCTTCCAGTCTTTGCTATCCTTAGGCCCATTGTTGTGGTCACTGTGTTAATCCATCTTGTTGAGGGTTTTCTTCTTTTTCCCTGACCCTGTACTGTACTAAGCATGAAGTCTTTCTACAGTGACTGGTCCCTCCTGAAAACACATCCAAAGTATATAAGATGAAGTCTTGCTATCCTTCCTTTTAAGGAACATTCTGGCTGTACTTCTTCCAAGACAAATCCGTTGTTCTTCTGGCAGTCCATAGCATACTCAATATTCTTCTAACACCATAATTCAAGGCATCAATTCTTCTTCAATAGTCCTTATTTATCATCCAGCTTTCTCATGTGTATGAGGTGACTGAAATATCATAGCTTGAGTCAGGTGCACCTCAATCCTCAAAGTGACATTTTAGCTTTGTTAACACTTTAAGGAGGTCTTTTCCAGCAGGTTTTCCCAAAACAAAGTGTCGTTTGATTTCTTGATTGCTGCTTCCATGGGAGTTTATTGTGGATCCAAGTAAAATGAAATCCTTGACAAGTTCAACCTTTTCTCCATTTACCATGATGTTCTTTATTGGTCCAGTTGTGAGGATTTTTTTTTTTTCTTTGTAATGAGGTATAATCCGTACTGAAGATTGTATTCTTTGACCTTCATCAGTAATGCTTCAAGTCCTCTTCATTTTCAGTTAGTACTATACTTAGAAAGCCTAATAGATATGTTGCCCTATTGATTGACTTTTAAAATCAGACACTGTGTAGGTATTTCCCAGATATTATCTCATTTATCTCTCTTTATAGTTTTGTGTTTGTCAGTAAGGAACCAGGTTTCAGGTTAGTAAGCAACTTTTCCAAGGTCACACAGAATGCTCAGATTTAAACTCCATTTAGATTAAATGCAAAGTTTGTATTCTCTCTGCATGCCACACCTATTCCCCAGCACATGGTACCAGCCTCAATCAATTTACCTTCAGAGCAAAAACCATGTGTGTTAAAGCCAAGACAGTGCAACTATAATACACAAGAAGCAGGAATAGAAAAGAAGGTATTAGAGAAGGTCACATTAATGCAGGTGCAATAACAAAATATAGTCTGACACAGATGTTCACACCATATGGAACCATAATAGCCTATGGGTTAGGAAAATGGGCTCTTTCACATGTGTATGAGGTGACTGAATGCCTGAATGCCTGAGTTCAAATCTCCACATTATAAATGTCGGTTTCCCTATTTACAAAATATCATGGTACTAATTTAAGAATAAATTATTTAGCACTTGCACAAGATCTTGGAATTGTGTGTAGCACAGCGTGTCTAATAAAAGTTAACAATTATAATTTTTAGAACTTATAAAATCTCATTGCTGTGTAGTCGTTTCTGAGTCATAGCGACCCCTACTTGGTTTTCCGAGGTGGTATTTCTACTGAAGTAGATTGCCCCGTCTTCCTTCTGAAAAGTGGCTGGTGAGTTTGAACTGCCAGCCTTCTGGTTAGCAGTCAAATGCCTTAGGCACTATGCCACCAGAGCTCCCTATAATATCTTGTTGTTGTTGTTATTTGCTGTCGAGTCGGCCCCGACTCATAGCGACCCCTCCTTGGGTTTCCGAGGAAGTATCATTAGGGAAGTAGGATTGCCCAACCTTGCTTCCGAGGACTGGCTGGTGGATTTGAACCGCCAGGCTTCTGGTTAGCAGTCAAATGCCTTAGGCACTATGCCACCAGAGCTCCCTATAATATCTCACAATGTATAATTTAGAAAATTAAAATAACACAACCTGTATTTTTTATATGTCTGGCGTTCTCTTGATATAATAACATATATATATATATATTCACCCACCAGCCACTCCTCGGAAGGAAGGTTGGGCAATCCTACTTCCGTAGCGATGCTGCCTCGGAAACCCAAGGAGGGGTCGCTATGAGTCGGGTTTGACTCGACGGCACATAACAACAACAACAACAACATGTATATATTTATACAGAGTCACCTATTATGTGATTTTTAGCAAAACAGTATCTTTAATAAATCCCAGATTTTGGAAGATGGACACAGTACTAGTATTATTTTTCCCAGTTCATAGCTGAGAAAATTAGGTTATTGAAAGATTAAGTGATTTGACTGAGATCTGGGAGTCACATCAAGTTTTATGAACGTATTTCAAGGATGATGATGGCTTGCTACTTTTTAAAAACTAATCATTTGTTCCTGAAAATACTAATTTCTCATCACTTCAGCACTATTCTGTGTGGTAGACTCAACAGCTGAGTTTCTTCTGCTCTCTAGACTCTTAATTTCTACTCTGTATCCTTTCAATAACTTAAACTCACAGCTCTATTCCAACTACGGTGACAGTTATCTCAGTCATTGGTACCACCCTCCTCATCACACAGGTTCCAAACCTCAATTCATAGTGAAACTCTCCCCTCAATTCCTTAACCATAATGCCTCTTGTATCTGTTCTCACCTTACCATTACTCCTACCACTGCCAGCTCCATCTAGGATTTTAAGTCTGTCCCACACTATTAGAAGTCATTTACTCCCTGCTTTCAATCTCTCTACCTTGCAAGCCTTCCTATATATTATCGCTAAAAGAATTTTTTCCAAAGAAAAGTCCAAAGAGCTCTGTTCAGCATTTTAAGGCCCTTGCAATCTGGTCTCAACCAATTCCTCCATTCATATCCCTCTTATACACTTCACATACAGCCAAACAGGAATATTCCAGTATATATTCAACATTGTCCCACTTTGGGGGCTTGACTTCCACTACTTGTTATTTGAATTTCCTTTATTCCATTTATGTCTGTCTGAATTCTACTCATATTCCAAAGCCCAGGTCTAATGCACCATCTTTTTTCTTTTTCTTTTTTATAAATTTTTATTGTGATTTAGGTGGAAGTTTACAGAGGAAATTCACTTTCCATACAGCAGTTCGCATACACTTTGTCTCACGATATTGACTACAATTTCCCACAATACAACAGCTACCCCCTCACTTCCTCCCAATAGTTGTCTTCCCTGGTCCTTCCCTCCCAGGCTTTCCTGTCCCCAAACTGCCTCCTTGTCTATACTCAGCCCTTCTATTCTCCCACAATTGATCTCTCCAAGGAGTGTATCTACCTAATGTAAATGTTCAACTCATATGACTGCTTTTCTTTGGCTGGAAGCCACAAGAGTGGGTTAAATTCCAGGGCAGCTAGGGGCCACAGTCTCAGGGGTTCCATCAGGCTTTATCAGACCAGCAAACCTGGTCCCTTTTATTTATTTATTTATTTAATAATGATTTTGACTGTTTTGTTCCATATTGTTCTCCCTCTCTATCCAGGATCTCCTACATAGATCCCTTCTGAGTGGTTGACAGTGGTAGCCGGGTACCATCTAGTTCTTCAGGTCTCATAGTCATATAGGCTGAAGATTACATGATGTACCAATCACTTGGACTTATTGTTTCCATGTGTCTTTGGTTTTCTTCATTCTTCTGTGTTCTGGATGAGGGCAGGCCCATCATTGGATCTAGATAGCAGCTTGCAAGCTTTTAAGATCCCAGTTGCTACTTGCCAAATTAGGTTTTTGTGTATTATATTATGCCAATTGAGCATGATGCCCCCTGCGACTATGATCCCAAGCCCACAGGTCCAACTACTAGCTCCTTCTGGGTAGCTGGCTGTGGCCAGTAAGTGACTACAACCTTGTCCCTTGTCAGCTCTATTATATACCTGGGAATTCTTACAGAACATACAAATATGCTTGTAGAAACATTGTCTGCCAACCCCATACATTAAACCAAACTCACTGCCACCAAGTTGGCTCCAACCCATAGTGACTCCTACTTGAGTTTCTGAGGCAGTATCACTATGGAAGTAGATTGTCCAATCTTCCTTCCTAGGAGTGGCTGGTGGGTTTGAACCACCATCCTTCTGGTTAGCAGTCGGAGGTTTTAGGCACTATGGCACCAGAGCTCCTCCCCCCTGCATAGACATACCTAATAGTTAAGCCTGTTCACCCATCTATCCATCTGTATATCAATGTTTGCTTTCACTGACAACACAGTAGTGTATAGGCAAAAGGGTTCATCTTTGTTGTCTGAACCTCCCATGCACCTCTCTCTGTCTTCCTCTTCCTCAATGCCACTGTGTTGATAACTCACATGTGGTACGTTGCCCTTCTCTTCACCCAAATCAATACTTGTCTCTACCTATCTAACAGTGTTTTTTCCCCTGCTAGCCCACCCCTGGTAACCAACAAAGAACATTTCCTTCCATGTAGAAACCACACCTTGACTTTTCACAATAGTGGACTAATACAATATTTGTCCTTCTGTGATTGACTTATTTCACTCAGCATAATGTCCTCCAAGTTCATCCATGTTATGTGGTGTGTTCCAGATTCTACATTATTTAGCATTGCATAGTATTCCATTGTGTGCGTGTACCATAGTTTGGTTATCCATTCTTCTCTTGATGGGCACCTAGGTTGTTTCCATCTTTAGGCTATTGTAAATAGTGCTGCAATGAACAAGGGTGTGCATATATCTGTTCTTTTCCTGGCTCTCACTTTTTTAGGATATATACCTAGTAATTGAATTTCTGGGTCAAATGGTATTTCTAATTCCAGCTTTTTAAGGAATTGCCATACTGCTTTCCACAGTGGTTGTTTCATTTTACAGTTCCACCAGCAATGTATGAGAGTCCCATTCTCTCCAGATCCTCACCAGCATATGTTATTTTTCTGTCTTATTGAACTTTACCACTAGTGCTGGGGCAAGATGGTATCTCTGTTGTTTTGATTTGCATCTCTCTAATGGTTAATGATTGTGAGCATTTCTTCATGTATTTGCTGATCTCCTGAATATCCTCTTTTGTGAAGTGTCTATTCATGTCTTCTGTCCATTTTTTTAAATTGAACTGTTATTTTTTTTGTTGTTGAAGTTGGAGTTTTCTATAAATTCTAGAGATAAGTCCCTTGTCAGATATGTCATTGTTAGCAATTTTTTTCCCAGTCTGTCAGTTCTCTTTTGACTCTTCTGGAGAAGTCTTTGGAATCACATAAAAATTTAATTTTTAGACCGTTCCACTGATCTAGTTTCTCTTCTACTGTTTGCACATTTTGGATTATGCTTGCTAACCTATTTATGCCATATATTAGGGCCCCTAAATTTGCCCCTCGTTTTTCCTTGAGGAACTTTATATATCTAGGTTTCACATTTAAGTCTTTGATCCATCTGCAGTTAGTTTTTGTGCATGGTGTGAGGTACAGATCTTGTTTCATTTTTCTGAAAATGATATCCAGTTTTATCCACACTATTTATTATATAAGCATTCTCTTTCACATTTAATGGATTTTGGCCCTTTATCAAAGATCAGCTGACCATAGGATGATGGATCTATTTCTGGGTTCTAAATTCTCTTCCATTGGTCTTTGTGTTTTTTGTTGTACCAATACCAGGCAGTTCTGACTTCTGTGGCTGTATAGTAGGTCTTAAGTTCTGGGAGTGTGAGACCTCCTACTTTGTTCTTCTTCTTCAATAATGTTTTGCTTATCTGAGGTCTTTTTCTTTTCCATATAAAGTCAGTGATTTATTTTTCTATATCCTTAGAGAATGGTGATAGAATCTGAATTGAGATTGCATTGAATGTATAGATTGCTTTGAGTAGAATTGACATTTTAACAATGCTCAATCTTCCTATCCATGAACATATTATGTTCTTCCATTTATGTAGATCTCTTATGGTTTCTTGAAGTAGTCTTTTACAGTTTTCTTTGTATAGGTCTTTTGCATTCCTGGTAAGATTTATTCCCAAGTATTTAATTTTTTTGTTAGCTATTATAAATGGTATTTATTTCCTTATTTGTTTTTCAGCAATCTCTTTGTTGGTGTAGAGGAATCCAACTGATTTTTGGTTGTTGATCTTGTATCTTGCCACTATGCTAAATCTTTCAATTAGTTCCAGTATATTTTTTACTGACTCTCTTGTATTTACTAGGAACAGGATCATAGCATCAGCAAATAGGGATAGTTTGCTTTCTTCTTACCAATTTGGATGCCTTTGATTTCTCTTTCTTGCCTTATTGACCTGGCTAGGACTTCCAGTACAATGTTGAATAGAAATGGTGATAGCGGGCATCCTTGTCTGGTTCCTGTTTTCAAGAGGAATGGTTTCAGTCTCTCTCTGTTGAGAATAATGTTGGCTGTTGGTTTTGCATAGATATCATTTATTATGTTGAGGAATTCCTATTTTGCTGAGAGTTTTGATCAGAAATGGGTATTGGATTTTATCAACTGACTTTTCTGCATCAATTGATATGATCATGTGGTTCTTCTCCTAAGTTTTATTTATGTGGTGGATGATGTTGGTTGTTTTTCTACTGTTGAATTATCCTTGCATACCTGATATGGACTCCACTTGGCCATAATGAATTATTTTTTTGATATGTTGTTGGAGTCTATTGGCTAATATTTTGTTGAAGATTTTTGCATCGATATTCATGATGGATATTGATCTGTAGTTTTCCTTTTGAGTGATGTCTTTGACTGATTTTGGTATCAAGGTTATACTTGCTTCATAAAATGAGTTAGGGAGGATTCTATCCTTTTCTATGTTTTGGAATAGTTTGAGTAGGATTGGTGTCAGTTCTTCTCTGAATGTTTG
>NW_006921745.1:3634750-3657306 GCF_000298275.1 Orycteropus afer afer | reverse complement strand
TTCCTTTCTTCTGGTGACTGTAGGCTTTTCTTGCTGTTCTTTTTCTAATTGTTGGAGATGTTGGTTTAAAGTGTTGATTTTGGCTCTTTCTTCTTTCTTATGTGGGCATTTATTGCTGTAAATTGGACTGTGATCACTGCTTTTGCTGTGTCCCAAATATTTGGGTGTGTTGTATTTTCATTCTCATTTGATTCAATGAATTATTTTACTTCATTTTTTGTATCTTCTATTACTCAGTCATTCTTAAGGAAGGTGTTGTTCAGTTTCCATGTGTTTGATCTTTTTCTATTCATCTTCCTATTGTTGATTTCTAATTTGATAGCATTGTGATCTGAAAAGATGCTTTGCAGTATTTCATTGTTTTTCAATTTCTTAAGGCTTGCTTTATGATCTAACATATGGCCTATCCTGGACAATGTTCCATGTGCACTGGAAAAGAATGTATATTGTGCTGTTTTGGGGTGAAGTGCTTTGTAGATGCCTATATGGTCAAGTTGGTGGATTGTATTGTTTAGCTCTTCTGCATCTTTAATGAGTTCTTTCCAGTTTTTCTATCTGTCATTGAAAGTAGTACCTAAGGCATTTGACTGCCAACCAGATAGATGGCTGATGGTTCAAACCTACCAACCACTCCTTGGAAGGAAGGTTGGGCAATCTCCATCCATAGTGATATGGTCTTGGAAACTCAAGAAGGGGTCACTATGGGATCCAACTCGAAGGCAGTGAGTTTAGTTTGGTTTTTGACTATGACTGTGGAGTCATTTTTCAATTCTGATAAAGTCTGATTTCTGTATTTTGGGGCTCTTTCATTGGGCCCATAGATAGTCATTATGGTCATACTTCTTGATCAATTGATCCTTTAATCATTATATAATGTTCTTCCTTGTCTTTTATGGGGGTTTTTGTCTTAAAGTCAATTTTAACGGAATTAATTTTGTCACTTCTGCTTTTTCTTTGTTGCCATTTGCTTGATATATCTTTTTCCAACCTTTCTTTTTCAGTCTGTTTTTGTCTTTTTCTCTAAGGTGTGTCTCTTGTAGACAGCATATTGATAGGTTATGTTTTCTTTTCCAGTCTGTAACTCTCTGTCTCTTGAGTAGTGCATTTAATAACATTGACATTCCATGTAATTATCAACAAGTATGAATTGGTTGTTGTCATTTTGTTATGTGTTTTTTCATTATGTTCCTGATTACTTTGTTCCACATAATTTTCTGTGCTGAGCTCATTATGTTTATGAATTGTGTTATCATTTCCTTTGTTGCTATTGTTTTAGTATTTGCTAAATATTTGTGCTTGTCTTCTTTTTTATTGTGATGTGAAGGTTTATCATTTTTCTTTGAGATTACCCTGTGATTTATCATTATTCTCCCTGAGTTTAGAACAGTCCATTCTATCTTGTGACTCTCTTAACTTACCATTTAGAAGTTTTGTAACTACACTATTTTTTCCCTCTTTTTGGTTTGTAGTTGTCCTCATTTGCTAATTGATGTCTCTGGTTCCCTGTTTACAATCTTGTAAGCTTATTTTACTTTGGATAATTCCATAGCTGTGTTGGTTTCTGGTTTGTTATCTTGTGTGTTAAGAGTTAGTTGTTGTTTGCTATTATTGTTTCTCTGTTCAAGAGACTCCCTTTAATATCTCCTGTGAAGTTAGGCTGATTTTAACAAATTCTCCTAATCTGCTTATCTGGAAATCTCCTTATTTCATCATCATATTTCAGGGACAATTTTGCTGGTTATATAATTCTTGGTTGGAAATTTTTCTCTTTCAGGGTTTTATATATACCATCCCATTCAAATGCACCATCTTCTCATAATCTTATTTTCCCCAAAAAGTTCTCTTCCACCTCCTCATGTCCCCACTTTCAAAGCTTTAGTAGTATTTTCCATATATTTAATTAGGGCCCAAGGAGCTCTGGTAGCACAGTGAGTAAGACATCTGACTGCTAACCAGAAGGTTGGTGGTTCAAACCCACCAGCCACTGTGGAAGCAAGACTGGGCAATCTACTTCTAAAGATTCACCATCTTGGTGCTAACCAGGGAGTTATGTTCACTATGATTTGGAATCAACTCCACGGTTGTGGGTTTTTTTTTAGGATCCAGAATAAGGGTCATCTCTTCCAAATAGTTTTGCCATCCCAGCTTCTGCTCCCTTCTATTTCTTTCCTATGCTTTCTAGAGATATTTTTTTCAAACCTTTATTGTTGTACTTAACTGTTTTATAATAATTCAGACATGTACATACAGATGGTGAACTCCTCAACTTGACATCAGAACATCTCAGAAAAATATTTTTTATATTTTAGATACTCAATAGATATTTCGTGACTCCAGTACACAAGTACATATTCTTTGTACAAATATGTACAATTCAGTATATCTATTCTCATTTATACCTATATTTTGTATTTTGTATTATCTGTAGAGTTGTTTCTGACTCACAGTGACTTCTTGGTTTTCCGAGGTGGTATCCCTATAGAAGTAGATTGCCCAATCTTCCTTCTGAGAAGTGGCTGGTGGGTTTGAACAGCCAGCCTTTTGGTTAGCAGTCAAATGCCTTAGACACTATACCACCAGAGTGTATGTGTGTGTGTGTGTGTGTGTATCCCAAAATGTTATCTGATTGACTTGATGATAATATAAATGTACTTAAAATGTGCCTAAAGTTTGATGATTACTTTTATGCTTCAAACTTATCATTTATATGATATAATTCTTCATCTTTGTATTTGGCTCAAGAGTCATGGCAAGTGCCATAGAACTATGACAGTATATATAACAAAGTAAACGTCTTAGTACTAGCAAGCCTAAACTCTTCCACTGAAGGCATTTCCTAAGCCTCAAACTTCTTTCCCTGCTATATTTCCTCATACGCACTCTGGCTATCAGGAAAGCTTCAAAATAAGTGCCCCTAGTGAAAATTACTTAATTAGCATGTAAATCATTTAGTTTCTCTAGAGAAATGTTGCTTAAGCCAACATAAAGAATTAACAATTTGAAATATAAACAAAATATATTCATGCATTAGGCATAAGCCATCATATTACTGTAATACAAATTTAGTAGCTCCAAAGCACAAGCTTTAAAGATACAAAATTTTGGATTTATGTGAATGTCAGCGAATATGAAATAATTGAGTACTACAAAGAAATTCTGTTTCCTCTTACAATTTAAAAATAAAAATCTAGTGTTTATAATTATATACTATATCACTTTTTTTTAATTTCATAGACTGTCACCAAAAAACAAACTCACTGCCATCTAGTTGGATCCAACTCATAGTGACACATCCTTGGGTTTCTGAGGCGATATCACTACAGAAGTAGATTGTAGGATTTAAAATTTAGTAGTTCAACTCTATTTGAACAACAGCAGTGATATTAGAAGATTTGCAATGAAACTTAATTTGGAATACTAAAAAGATAAATAATTCTGTAAAAAGAAATGGTAACAGGAAATATAAATATATATAAAGAAAAAACTAGATTTTAAAAATATTTTAAAGTAGATATATTAGAACAAATACGAAGAAAATATAAGTAAAATGGTCTTAAATAGAATGAATTTTTAAATGATCATGAGGCTTAAGTGAGTCGTTGCATATGAATCTGCTGCTTGCCAAAATGATTCTGGGAATGTCCATATGTTTGATTCTAATGTTCACTACATTTAAACTCTAATTAAAACAAACTTCTAACACCAGTCCTTAACCAAGGCTGAAAGCAGGCAAAGGTGGAAATGTACAAATTTGTTTAAATTGGAGACCTTTGGTAGGAAGAGTGTATTTTCAGTTGCTTATTGTTGGTGAGACAGCCATAGTGCAGTAAAATAACTGAATATAATGTAAAATTCAAGATTGCTCCCATATTAAATAATTGAGTACACACAAATAGTTTATTTCCTATTAGATTTTAAAATCAGAATCTGAAATTTATAAAATAAGAAAATATTAGATGATTTAAAAAAAAGGGGAAAATGAGAGACAATTGGATTTGCCATATACGGAATAAAAAGCAACAATTGAGCTAATTATAGCCTTTCCCTTAAGTGTGATTATCCCTGAGGCTAGTGAATAATGAACCAGATTTCGTTTCAGCAAACTTGCCTTCTCTCTTTTCCTTGAAACAAGATAGTTGGGTAATCCAGTTCCATAGAGTTAAAAGCTTAATTTTCAAAGCAGATCTTCCAAAGTGATCAAAGATTTGAAGATGACAGAGTTTCTTGATATTTTTCACATGTTTTTTGAAGACTAAATAAACATTTCCAGATCAAATCTCTCTTTGGTCACTCCTCCTTCTTTATTTCTTAAAAAAACAGTATTATATTTGCAAATTAAAAGATTAAGAAATGGTTTAGTTACGAGCTGGAAAGCCAAGAACAACAAACTGCTTCATTCCAGTATCAACCAAATGCTTACGGAATAATCTGTTTATACAATAATGAAAATATCTTCATTACATCTAAGCAATAATGTAGGAGCTCTGGTAGTGTAGTGCTGAAGGCATTTGACTGCTAAACAGAAGGCTGGCAGTTCAAACCTATCAGCCACTCCTAGGAAGGAAGATTGAGCAATCTACTTCCATAGAGATACTGCCTCGGAAACCCAAGGAGGCGTTGTTATGAGTCGGGTCCAACTCAATGGCACATAACAACAACAACAACAAGCGATAATGAGGCAATTTTATCAAAAATTCATCTCTTACATCTTCTGAGAAGGAATAAGGCTGAAAAAATAGATCTTCAATCCTAATGCCACTATACTCTTGTCAATAAAATAGATAAAGAAGGAAGAAATCATTTGCAAGTCATATTTCAGAGGCAAAAGAGGCATTTTGGAAAAATGACACTCCATTATAAATTCAGTATAGCAATCTTTAAAATGATGACACTGAACATGTAATTTCAACTCATTATAATTTATATGATGAAGTAATTCTGAATGTTAGATGTTAAAATGATAACAGTTTGCACCTGTGTACCACTTTACAGGTTACATCTCATGTTTCCAAATATCTCATTTGATTCTCAAAACAATCTAATATGGTAGGTATTATTATTATTAACCCTATTATACAAATGGACAAACTGAGTCTTAGAGAAGCTGAGCAACTTGCCTAAAGTCACAAAACTAACAAGTGGAGAATCAAGGAATCAAAACTAGATCTTCAAATTTTAATTTCCTTATACTTGGCTATATCTAAAATATAAGTTTAGCAACCAAAATGGACAGAAGCATAATAATTTAGCTGATATTTTGAATGCTTAATAGACAACACCCAAAGTACTATTCTGGCATGTTTTGAATGTCACCTTTAACTTGCCCTCCTTGTGTGGTGACATGTGGAATGTGAAATACAAGAACCCCAAGGGATCAGCAATGAGTTGTATATTCACTCATCTCCAGAGAAGTGCTTAGCAATAGTTCCTTTGGGATACAGATCCACCAAAGATGATGCCAGAGCTGTTGGGTTCAATTTTTCTTTGACCATCCATTCAGCAATCCTCCCTCTCTAGTTCTCTGGCTCAGTCCCTCATATTCACACCTTGTAAGCAATTGGCCAGGGCTAAAAATGGATTCAGTGGTCTTTATGAAACTTAAAATAACAGTGTGGCAAGCAAGGTGCTGGTCATCTCAGATCTCCCTTCAAGAAAGAACTTCCTTTTCAGCTGCCAGGAGTGTGTTTAATAGACAGCCCTACCCGTCGGTGCTGTCAGGGTCTGCCTCAGCTTTCAAGCTGTGCCATGCTTTTCTCAGAGGGATCCCCTACCCATAACAAGTAAGGTGATGCTACAAGGGCCAAGTAATATCTGCCCAATGTGGGACTCTTTGGGGCAATCTTTGGTGGCACAGATTTTGTTTGGTCTGCATTGTAGACTGACAACTCTTGTTTAGATTTTGCTTCTTCTCTTTTCCTTTCACAAAGTTACTTCTCAGTTAACATTTTGCACTCCTAAATCCATGTCAGTGTCTGCTTCCAGAGAACCAATCCATGACAGTAGCCCATATTAGGATCAAACCCACAGCCTTTTCCCTATTAGTACTGTGAGGCCTGAGAGATCTTTTAACCAGAAGCCTTTAGTATGGAGATTAACACGTCCCATGCCTCAGAGCTTTTTCATCAGAGATCTGCATGGCCCCAAAAAGTCTCTTGCCCACCTTTGAAGGCTCCAACAGCTCTTACCTCCCCAGATTTCGCACAGATTTTGCACATATCAAAGAGATCCGCCCGGCCCCCAAAAAATCTCTCACTCACCTTTGAAGCCGGGGGATTCCAACCTGCCCTCCAACTTCCCAAACCCCTGTCCTAAAACCCAATTATCTACTCCACCCTATATTTTTCTATAAAAATGTAATAATAAGAGAGCACGAGGTCTTTTGCTCATCCCACTATGTCGGTGAGAGCAGGGATCCTAGCTCGAACTAGCTAATAAACTTTCCTTCTTGCACTTGCATTGTCGTGTGTTAGCAAATTTCTCGCGCCGAACAACTCCTTCATAACCTGGGCTCAACAGTACCATGCTCCTTCCAGCCTAGGAAAGTATCTGAAAAATACTAAAGGCCAAGAAGGAGGTTATAAGGTAATGGTGGAAGGTAGCAGGTGTGGAAGTATAGGAATAGGGGTGAGGTTTTATGGTATATTTAAGCAAAATGCTCATAAAGACTGAGGGGATAATATTGAAGTCTGTTCCTGAATTAGAAACATTTAGTAATAACAAAGTTTCACTCACTCATCCACTCACTGGCTCACTGCTGTGGAGTAGGATCCAACTCATAGCCACCCCTCCTTGGGTTTCCTTGGCAGTATCTCTACGGAAGTAGATTGCCCAGTCTTCCTTGCGAGGAGTGGCTGGTGGGTTTAAACCCTCAGCCTTCTGGTTAGCAGTCAAACGCCTTAGGCACCATACTATCAGAGCTTATTCAGAATAAATAATGTGTTCTTTCTTTCTATATTCTTTTCTTTTTTTAATTATTAAATTACTGGATATTAGTAAAGGGCAAAGTTTTTGAAACCACTTAGTGAAATCTTCTAATTATATAATTGAGAAAACTAAGACTTAGCAATGTGAACAGGTTTTTTAAAAGTCAAGTGTCAATGTTAACATTAGAGAAGGGAGGAGAGGGAACATTGCAAAAAACAAAAAAATCATTGACCCATGCCACTTTAGTTTTGTGTATTTCACTATACATAAATTATATTTCAATAAAATGTATTTTAAAAACATTAGAACCAGGTCCCTAGATATTCAAGTCTCCAAATATTGAAGTAGAATATTCCTCATAATATTAAAAAAATTAAAATGACCCAAAAATCTCATTATGCAAATTAGCAAAAGTTAGGCATTATTTTAAAGTTAATGTTGTTGTTATTACTAGGTGCTGTCAAGTTAGCTCCAACTCATAGTAACTCTATGTACAACAGAATGAAACACTGCCTCGTCCTCTGCCGGCCTCACAATACTTGGTATACCTGGGCCCATCGTTGAAGCCAGTGTCAATCCATCTTGCTGAGGGCCTTCCCTTTTTTTGTTGACCACTACTTTACCAAGCATGATATCCTTCTCCAGAGAAGGGACCCTTCCGACAACATGACCAAAGTATGTGAGACAAAGTCTAGTGGTTCTCGCTTCCAAGGAGCATTCTGGCTGCACTTCTTATAGGACAAATTTGTTAGTGCTCTTGGCAGTCCATGGTACTTTCGGTATTCTTCATCAACACCACAACTCAAAAGCATCAACTCTTCTACAGTCTTCCTTATTCATTGTCCAGCTGTCACATGCATATGACGTGAATGAAAATATCATGGCTTGGCTTAGGCACATCTTAGTCTTAAAAGAGACATCTTTGCTCTTCAGCACTTGAAAGAGGTCCTTTGCAGCAGATATGCCCAGTGTAATACTTCACCTGATGTTTTGACTGCTGCTTCCATTTGTGTTGATTGTGGAATCAAGCAATATGAAATCTTTGACAACTTTAATCTTTTCTCCATTTATTGTGATGCTGCTTATTGGTCCAAAGTTGTGTTGGACAAAGTTGTGTTGTCTGCATATTGCAGGTTGTTAATGAGTCTTCCTCCAATCCCAATGCTGCAAACTCCTTCATATACTGCTGCTTCTCAGATTATTTGCTCAACATAAAGATTGATAAGTATGGTGAAATGATAAAACCCTGACACATTTCTTTTCTGATTTTAAACCAGGAAGTATCTCCATGTCCTGTTCATATGACACCCTCCTGGTCTATTTGCAGGTTCCTCATGAATACAATTAAGTGTTTTGAAATTCCCATTCTTTTCAATGTTATCCATAATTTGTTTTAATTCACACAATCTAATGCTTTTGCATAGTCAATCAAAAGTAAGTTAAAATCTTCCTGGTATTATTTGCTTTCAGCTAAGATCCATCTGACACCAGCAGTGATGTCCCTGGTTCCACAACCTTTTCTGAATCCACCTTTCATTTCTGGAAGTTCTCCATCAATATACTGCAGCAAATATTTTTGAATTATTTTCAGCAAGGTTTTACTTGCATGTGATATTAATGATGTTTTTTTGATAATTTCCACATTCTATGGGATCACCTCTCTTTGGAATGGATAAAAATACGGATCTCTTAGAGTCAGCTGGCCAGGTAGCTGTCTTCCAAATTTCTTGGCACATATGAGTAAGTGCCTCCAGTGCAGCATCCGTTTGTTGGAACACCTCTAAGTGTATTCCGTCATTTCCTGGAGTCATGTTCTTTGCCACTTTCTTCAGTGCAGTGTCGACTTCTTCCTTCAATAACCTCGGTTCTTGATCATATGCTACTCCTGAAATGGATGAGCATTGATCAATTCTTTTTGTTAGTGATTCTGTGTATTCCTTCCATCTTCTTTTGCCGTTTCCTGAATCTTTCAATATTTTGCCCATAGAACTTTCAATATTGCATCTTGAGGCAATTTTTTCTTCAGTTCTTTCAGTTTGAGATATGCCAAGCATGTTCTTCCCTTTTGGTTTTCTAACTGCAGGTATTTTCATTATAATAATCGACTGTATTCTTGAGCTGTTTTTTGAAATCTTCTGTTCAACTCTTTTATCTTGTCATTTCTTCCAGTTGCTTTAGTTACTCTCCATTCAAGGGCAAGATTTAAAGTCTCTTCTGATGTCCGTTTTGGTATTTTCTTCCTTTCCTGTCTTTTTAATGACCTGTTGCTTTCTTGATGGATGATGTTTTTGATGTCATCTCACAATCCTCTGGTTTTCAGTCACTGGTGTTCAATACATCAAATGTATTCTTCAAATAGTCTCTAAATTCAGGAGGGATATAATTAGGGTCATATTTTGGCTGTTGTGGACTTCTTTTCATTGTCTTCAGCTTCAACTTGAATTTGCATATGAATAGTTGATGGTCTGTTCCACAATCAGCTCCTACCATTGTTTTGGCTGAAGATACTGAGCTTCTCATCGTCTCTTGCCACAGATGTAGTTGATACAATTCTTGTGTTCCCTATCTGGTGAAGTCCACGTGTATAGCCACCATTTATGTTGTTGTAAAAATGTATTTGCAATGAATAAGTCATTGATCTTGCAAAATTCTATCAAGTGATCTCCAGTGTCATTTCTATCACAAAGGTCATGTTTTCTAACTACTAGTGATTCTTCTTTGTTTCCAACTTTTGCAGTCAAATCACCAGTCATAATCAACACATATGGATTGCATGTTTGGTCAGTTTCAGACTCAGCAGTTGGTAAAAATCTACAATTTCCTTGTCTTTGGCATTGGTGGTTGGTGCATAATTTTTAATAACAGTAGTATTAACTGGTCTTCCTTGTAAGCATATGAATATTATCCTATCAATGACTGCATTGTACTTCAAGATAGATCTTGAGATATTTTTTGTGATGATGAATGCCACACCATTCCTCTTCAATTTGCCATTCCTAGCATAATAGATCATACGATTGTCTGATTCAAAATGGCCAAAACCAGTCCATTTCAAATCACTAATGCCTAGGATATCAATCTTGCAAAATTCTATCATGCAACCTCTAGCATTATTTCTATCACCACAGCCATATTTTCCAACTCTAGTCTATTTCTAGGCTATTTGTTTCATTGATCTATTTGTTTATTCTTTTACCATATGTCACTGACTTGATTACAGTAGCTTTTATTCAAAACCAAAATCACTGCCATCGAGTCAATTCCAACTCATAGTGACCCCCACTGGGTTTCTGAGTCAATAAATCTTTTCAGAAGTAGATCACTTCATCTTCCTTCCATGGAGCAGCTGGTGGCTTTAAACCATTGACTATCTGGCTACAACCAAATGCCTTATTCACTATACCATCAGAACTCCTTATTGTAAGTTTTATAGTAAGTTTTAACATTAGGTAGTGTCTCTTCTCTGACTTTGTTCTTCTTTAGTATTCTGTTGGTCATTCCAAGTCTTTTTAATTTCTATATAAACTTTAAAATGCTCTAGTGGCAGCAGTGCCTAATGCATCTGCCTGATAACCAGAAGGATGGTGGTTCAACACCACCAGCTGCTGCACAGAAGGAAAATGGGACAATCAACTTCTGTGAAAATTCAACACCTCAGAAAACCAATGGGGCTTGCCATGAGCAAGAATCTACTCAACGGCTCAACAGCAGTGAGCTTGGTTTGGTTTTATATATATATAAACTTTAGAATCAGTTTATCAATAGCTTCAAAGTAATCTGTTGGCATTTTGATTGGGATTGCATTGAATCTACACATGAAGTTGGGAAGAACTGATATCTTAACCATATTAAATCTTCCTATCCATGAACATGAAATATCTCAACAGGTTTTTAGATCTTCATAGGTTGTTGTTGTTATGTGCCATTGATTTAGCTCTGACTCATAGTTAGTCCATGGATATGGAACAAAATGTTGCCTTGTCTCATGCCATCCTGACAACAGTATATATGTTTGAGTTCATTCTTGTAGCCACTATGTCAATCCATCTTGTTGAGGGTTTTCCTCTCTTTTGCTGAGACTCTACTCTACCAAACACCATGTTCTATCCCATAATTTCTTCTTCCCGATGTCAAAGTAAGTGAGACAAAGTCTAATCATCCTCTCTTACCTAGATTACCTATTTTATATACAAATAAGCAACTAAGGATCATGATTCAAAATTCACTTGGTATAATCAGAAAAGTATATAAACCACAGAAGAGTAAGAATATATAAATTGATTGTGCCATTAAAGAAAGGAAATTCCTTTCCAATCCAATCACTTCTAGCTTCAAAAATAGAAGGCAAGTTGAGAACAATACTCTGCTTAATTTATTACCAGTTCTTTGAAACATGGTTGGGACAAATCTACTGCTATAAATTTCATTCAAGACAAAATATTTTTGCATTATAACTCTAAGTTACTGAAACTAATAAAATTGTTCTTAGAAATTCAAATATTATTTTTTGAAAAGCAAAAAGTTCCATTAGTATTAAACCCATTGAAATAAAGGATTTTCATTTTAATGTGAAATCTGACTTCTTACAATAAGGATATAAACTTCTCCCTCAAGTAAAATATAGGGATACCCATTGTCATGGGTATTTAATTGTGAAAAAAAAAATCAAACACTTGGTATATAATTCAAGTACTTAATTTGGTTCTGGTGTAGAATATAAATATTACATATATACATAAAATGGTATGTCTTTCAACAGGGCAGTAGTTTCACTGCTGTTTAGTAAATATACTGGCAAAATATTTCTGGAGGGCAATTTGACAATGTATAGTAAGAACTTTAAAAAGTGCATAATATATGATATGGCCACTCTTCTTCTAGGATTCAGCCTGAGGAAAAAATTGGGCAAACATACAAAGATGTGTTGACAAAGATGTTACTAATATAGTAATTTGTAGTATTGATGACTAGCAACAAAAGTAAACCTATTTTGATACAATTATAGAGGAAAATTATACTATTAAAAATGGAGATGGACTCATGTATTTATTAACATAAGAATATAATATATTTTATATTATTATAATGTATTGTTAAGTGAACAAGCAAATTATATAACAGTGCATATAGTTTGACTCATTTTTTAAAATTGAGGTTAAATTTATATACATAAAATTAATCATTTTAAAGTGAACTGTTCAAAGGCCATTTACTAACTCAACATTGTGTAACTACCTCTATACAAAATAGTTTCATCACCCTAAAAGGAAATCTCATGTCCATTAAGTAGCTGTTTTCCATTTTCCCTTTGTCCCAGACCCTGGCAACCATTAATCTGTGTTATACCTATATGGATATATCTATTCTGGACATTTCATATAAATGGTATCATTCAATATGTTACCTTTTATGTCTGGCACATTTCACGTAATATAATTGTTTTTTAGGTCCATTCATGTTGTAGCATGTATCTGTCAGTTTTTCATTCCTTCTTAAGGCTGCATATTATATAGAATTTAAGGTGCTAACATTTTCTCATATGTATTTTCTAACTTTTCTACAACAAATATATATTGCATGTACATTTATTTTAAAGAAATGAGGATAAAAATTATGTTATCTAAGACTTATTTTTAGATTGTCTAACAAATTATAAGGAAGCCCTGGTGCAGTGGTTGAGCACATGGCTGCTCACTGAACAGTTTGCGGTTGAAACTCAGCAGCCATTCCACCAGAAAAACATGTGGCGGCCTGCTTCTGTAAAGATTACAGCCTTATAAACCCTATGAGGCAATTCTAGTCTGTCCTATAGGGTGACTGTAAGTCAGAATCAACTTCACACATTGTGGTAATGGGTAACAGATTATGATAGACATTGCAGATAGTTGGTGGCTATATCATTTTTTTAAAAAAATAATGTTAATTCTACATATCTATTTGTGACAAAAATCTAGGAAGATTTTGCTATTATTTTTTATTATAATAAAGGATTTCCCATATTTTAACAAATCCATCAATTCCTTATAAGCTCTAACTCACTGCCATCAAGTCACACCTGTCTCACAGTGACCCCTCCTTAGGTTTCTGAGGCAGTGTCACTACGGAAGTAGATTGCTCAACCTTCCTTTTGAGGAGTGGCTGGTGGGTTTGAACCACCAGCCTTCTGGTTAGTGGTCAAATGCCTTAGGCACTATGCTACCAGGGCTCCTTTATAAGCGCTAAGGATTTTTTTTAAAAAAAATTATTTAAAAAATGGACTAATGCCAATCAAGTATGAGAAAGAATTTGAGAGAACAGACCACAGAAGAATACTAGGCAGAAGAAAACAAATTGCAAGGAGGAAGAACCAGGAGAAGAGGGTAAAGGAAATGTCAGCAGAAACCTCCCCTCAGTTAATTACTATTCCCAAAGACAGAGTTATTTTCTCTTTGGTACTCCTACTAGCTTCATTTGCATGTCTTTAAAAGCACTTAACCATTTTCCATTTAATATTTCTCTCTACTTGTTTGAGATTCTTACTTAATCTGTAGAGATTCTTCTCTAGTCCTAGTTCCTAGTCTCATATTTGGGGCAAAGGATGCTCTTCCAAAATGTTTTAAATGGATAAGCTCACTGTGGTCGAGTCAATCTGAAACACTGAGACCTCTCCTTGGGTTTCTGAGGTGGTATCTCCATAGAAGTAGATTGTCCAATCTTCCTTCCAAGGAGTGGCTGGTGGGTTTGAACCATGAGCCTTCTGGTTAGCAGTCAAATGTCTGAGGCACTATACCACCAGAGGGACAGATACTGAATTGAAAATTACCTGACAATCATATTCCTTAGTGCAGTCAACAACTCTACATTCATGCTGTCCAGTTAAATAAAAAGTAGTAGTACAAAACACAAAATTGTCACTATCATAGCACACACACACACACACAATTCTGGAAAGGTACAAACAAGTATTATTAGTAGTAGAAGGTATATGCTTAGCATATACTTGAAATAATAAGTGAATAAGCTTAGTAACAATTCATAAAATTAGTGAAATTGATCATATGAATATATTGGCACAAATATTTCATCTATTTAGTTTTACTTCTGTGTGTCAGAAATTCAGTAAATACTAAGAATACAAACTCATTTCCCCAGTGAAGGTGCCACGATCTTAGTTATTCTTAGCTTTCCCAAAGCACGTTTGTTTTGCCACCACAAAGCTGTTAATTAAAGCAGCTGTAGTCCAAAACTACTGAGTCTGTTAATTATATTCCTTATTCCTTCTCCCCTCCGTTCCCTCATCTTATTTTATTCTTAATTCACACTGCATATAAACAGCAATTAAAGTACAAATCAGAATGTTACATGCACATACATTATATTGTTAAACACAATCTGCACTCTTAAGTACATCTGTCTTTTAAAAGAGACTTAGCTGACATTTTCTTCCAATCAAGTAAGAAAACTAATAGCATATAAAAATTATAATAAAAAACAATAATATAAATGACAAAACAATTTAAAAGCATTTTAGTTTTTCATTCAAAAGATATAAGTATATTTAGTAGCTGTTTTGGTAGAAAACTACAGTTTGGGATAACATCAAAATGTACACAGTTTTTACTTAATTTGTAGAAAAATGGTATACACACTGTAATGTATATCTGTAAAATAAAATTTCAAGCAAAGATCTTGTTATAATTAATATATCAATTAATACTGACTGTAACTCTTTCATCATTTACCTAAAACTCAAACTATTCCAACAGTGTTTTAGAATTACACAAGGCCAAAATTTATGGAATGACTTGCTATACCTATATTTTTTTCTTATCTAAATATAAAAACTTCATAATTAAAGACAGAAAGTACAAAATAAAAAATGCAACCTTTTATTTTATATTGTTCCCAATAAAGAAAATGAAGTACTAGCAATCTATTAACTTTGAAAAGGATCTGGTATAGTTATTGCCAGTAAATGATACCTATGCAGACCAGTGAAATCAATCAGTCTAAAAGGTGGGAAATCAAAATATGCAGGGAAACTTAAACCCACTGACATTCAGTTGATTCCAACTAGTAGCATCCCTGTCGGGCAGAGCAGGACTGCCCCATAGGATTTCCAAAGCTGCCATCTTCACAGAAGGGTGCTCTGGCGGCACAGTGGTTAAGGCATTCAGCTGCTGAACAAACAGTCAGCAGTTTCAACGCACCAGGTGCTCTGAGGAAGAAAGATTAGGCAGCCTGCTTCCACGAAGATTTACAGTTTCGGAAACCTTATGGGGCAGTTCCACTCTGTCATAAAGGGTCGCTGTGAGTTGAAATTGATTTGATGGCAGTGGATGGTAAACTTTACAGAAGCAGACTCCTATGCTTTTCTTCCAGAGAGCGGCTGGCAGGTTCCAATGGATGACCTTTTGGTTAGCAGCTGAGTGCTTAACCACTGAGCCACCAGGGCTCCTTCATTCATTGGGATATGCATTTGCCCTTTATCATATTTTTCCCATCTTCTACCAAGCCAAACCAAAAATTCCGAAGTTCCTAAACAGAGGCGTGTCTACAGAAAAAAGCACCTATGGCAATGAGCTTTAAATGGCTGAATGATCTCTCACAGCTGGCGATGGATATTGCCAAGGGAGTAGAAACTGCTCTTTGGTGCTACCCTCATGTGGCACTCAGGACACGTGCCATACTTGCCATAACTTAGCTATGCCTCCGTCCCTAAAACATAACGACTACATTGTAAACTACCACCTGTAACTCTTCCAATCTAGCCTAACTATGCCTTTGTTAGATTTATCCTCCTAAAAGCAGGGAGTATAATGTCACTGTCATTCAAAAATATTTGTGACTGTCAAGGCAGTGGAAGACATAGGGAGGAGCACAAGAGTTAAAGGCAACAAAGGTGAATACTATTACATACACAATCCTGCCATAATAAACTCCAAAAACCAAACTCACTGCCATAGAGTCAATTCCAATTCACAGCAACCCCCTTTGGGTTTCTGAGGTGGTAAATCTTTACAGAAATAGATTGCCCAGTCTTCTTTCTGAGGAGCAGCTGGTGGGTTTGAATTGTCAACCTTCTGGTTAGCAATCAAATGCCTTAGGCACTATGCCCACCAGAGCTCCTTAGTTACAATTATTTGAGAGTGGATGCATAGATAGACACTCAAGCTGAACAGGGTGGGAAGGTGGATGAAACTACACTCACAAATATATACAGGTTTCACAGAAGCTATCTCTACCTATATATTTATTTGTGCTGCATATATATCCATGAATGTAATAGAGCATACAGGGGACAAAGCGATGAAAATATCTTAGTCATAACCAAATAACTTGATGTAATGAGTCACTGAGTGTGGAGACTCAGGAACATAGTGTTGGGGGACTTTTAGGTCAATTGAGGAGCTCTGGTAGCATAGTGCCTAAGGCACTTGGCTGCTAACCAGAAGGCTGGCTGTGCAAATCCACCAGCCACTCCTCAGAAGGAAGGTTGGGCAATCTACTTATTCTATAGTGATACTGCCTCAGAAACCCAAGGAGGGGTCGCTATGAGTTGAGTCCGACTTGACGGCACATAACAACAACAACAAGGTGAATTGACATAACATAGTCCAAAAAGACAATGTTCTACATCCTACTTTGGTGAGTGCCAACTGGGGTCTTAAAAGTTTGTGAGTGGCCATCTATGGTGTAATTATGAATTTATCTCTGTCTAGAGAAAAAAAAAAAAAAAAAAGAGTGAAGAAAATAAAAGAAACAATTAGTCCAAAGGACAAAAGGTGCACATGAACTTCAGCCTCCACAACCCTGAGACTAGAAGATGGTGCCCAGCTACCATTGCTGACCACTCTGAAAGGGATCACAATAAGAGGTCACAGATAGAGTTGGGGGGAAATGTAGACTAAAACTCAAAATCATTAAAAAGACCAGGCTTACTGTTCTAATGGAGATTGGTGGAACACCTGAGGCTATGACCCTTAGATACCCTTCAAGCTAGGAACTAAACTCAACATCTTGTATCAACTGGCAGACAAATGACAGACCTATAAGGTGAACAGCAAAGTCAGAAGGGTATGTAATCATTAAAACAATGAAGCATATGAGATCAAAAGGACACCATTTATCCAAGGATAGAGCTAGAAAGATGGGAGGGGATGGGAAGGAAGAACTAAGGGAAGGTATGGGTGTAAGGAAGAAGATGGAAGTATGCTATTACAGTGTGGGCATTGCAATAAATGACACAAAATATGTATGGATTGTTGAATGGGAAACGATTTTGCTCTGTAAACTTTCAAACAAATCACATAACAATAAAAATAAATTCATGGCTGGCTTTTAACTACCATATCATGTAGTGATTTTTTTTCCCTAGTTCTTAAGGAACCCCAAAAGCAAACATGGTCTTCTCTATCCAAACATATTTATTGTCTGCCTGATGATTTTTAACCAAATAATGAGATCTCCCTTCTTGAAAAAAATTACAGTATTTAAATAGTCCCTCATTCATTAGATAAATATATGATCTCAAATTATTTCATATTTTTATATTTTTCCAGAAGTTCTACCATGCTGCTTAGTATATAGTTGACTTTCAATAAAGATTTGTTTTACTGTTGCTTCAAAAGTCTGTTGCAACATTAGCTAGCCTTTGAAGGCAATATTTTTTCCTGTCCCAAAAAACCTGTTTTATGAAGACATTACACTGAAACTTAAAGTACATAAAAAGCTCTATTCAGATAGTATGAGACTGTACATTTTCTTCGAGACATTAAATTGTGCTAAATTCAGGTACTTCCTTCACAGATATTGTGTTGGATTGGGTTCTCTAGAGAAACACAAAACCAGCAAAGTATATATATATATATATATATATATATATATATATATATATTTATAGAGAGAGAGAGAGAAATTTATCTTAGATAAATGGCTCACAAGCGTGTAGAAGCCGACAAGTTCAAACTGAAAAGTTCGTCTCTGGAGGGGGATGGGGCCCAGGGCCGTCTGGCTTTCGCACGCACGGCAGAGGAGTTCAAGTCACAAAGTTCATCTCTGGAGAGAGATGGGGCCCGGAGTCGTCTGGTTCCCGTAAGCACAGTAAAGCCGAGAGAATCAAGCTGACACGCAGTGCGCTGGTCACTGTTCCCAACAAAGAAAAAATCCGAAAACCTCCAGGGCGAGCAGCGAGCTGTTCGCTCCAGGAAGTATATAGTCCGGAATGCCGTTCTTCCAGTTTGTCCCTGGGATAGTATTGCAGGTAGGCCACACCCCTGGGGAAACTCCCCCTAGACCAACCGGCCGCTTAGAACGCAGACATGTGATCCATCATGGGAACCACCACTCACAACTGGAGTCCAGCCAAGTTGACACATCTTCAACTATCACAGATATGGAATGATGTCAAGTTCACCATTGGCTTTGGTGTTTTGAAAATTGTCCTAGAACTATAGGTGGCCAGATTTAAGTGTTACTGGAGCCAAGGGAAACACTAATGCCAAGCAGGATGGTGAAAAAGGAAGGACCTTATTTGTGTTGATGCTCAGCTCAGTGGATTCACACCCAGAGACTGAGCCCCGAACAAAAGTTACACAGGGATTTTGTATGTTTCTGGAGTACACAGGGTATATGGTGGTTGGGTTCTTTTCTGAAAAATGCAAGCCGGACTGTTTTACAAAAGTCAGAAGTGCAGCAAGAGGGAGGGAGTGCCAGTTGGGAGCAGCAAGTGGGAGGGAGTACTTATCGGGGGCTTCCCATTCTCTAAGTTTTATTTTCTCAAAAATGGGTGTGTCCTGCCTCATAAATACAGTTGCACCTGAAATAGTTCTTTAAAAAGGTATCTCAGAAAATATTTTAAGTTTCTCGTGCTATGAGATAACTTTCAGGGGGCCAATCTAAGTATACAATGTAATTTACAAATTGGAAACTACATACATTCCCCAGATTACAAACAAGCTCCATTCCTAAATCTGTCCTTATGTCAAATTTGTACATAAATCAGAACTGTCAGGTACAGTTTTTATCTAACATCAGCCAAATGTTTGTCCTAGTATATAGTATATAATTTGTTTTCCTATGCATAAGAAACTTCAAGAAATATTTCCAGATACACAAAAACACCTTTAACATAATGATACAGTAATAATAATATTTTGATGTGCATCACAATGTAGGACCTGTTTGTTATTATGAACTATTGTATGTACCTTGAATTTTTAACAAAATGGGCTTTACAGTGGTTGGTTCATAACTGCAGATTGTACATAAACTAGACACTTGTAACCTGGGGACTACCTGTACAAAGAAAGGGAAAGAGCAAAAAAAGAGAGCTGACATATGATGATTTGAGTGAATCCTTTTACATCTCCAGACCAAAGAATTCTGTTAACAGTCCTGCATTCTTTTGAAGAAGGCAACAAAGGAGAAAATGGATTGAAATGCATTAATTTTGGAACATATACACAAAGAAGTTCAATGCCACCAAGCTGTTCAAAATAAATTAAAGTTTGGCCAATGTGCAACTGAGCAAGGAGGGCCATTTGAGATTAAATGACTATTGAAATACATAGATAAGAAAGAAATAGTAATATGAGCACAATGCATACAAGAGACAAAGAAGTAGAAATGAGAGAATGATATCAGACCACTAGCACATTGTGCAGAGTTGATTAATTTGAATTCATAGGTCTTTTGAGAAAGGGTCCTGTTGGCAATTCCACTCTGACAACAAATCAAGTGTATGGGTTATACTAGGGAACTGAATGTATCCTATGTAACCTATGTCACAGCATCCTAACTTCCTCTCTAATTCATATCTTGCTTGCCCTAAAAACCTCCAAATTCAGCTTGAATATTCTGCCACCTTGTCTAGTATTTTTATGGGTTAAAGGGAAACTCACTGTCATCAAGTCAGATCTGACTCATACTGACCCCTCCTAGGGTTTCTGAGGCGGTATCACTACAGAAGTAAATTGCTTTCCTTCTGAGGAGTGGCTGGTGGGTTTGAATCACCAGCCTTCTGGTTAGCAGTCAAATGCCTTGGGCACTACACCACAAGAGCTCCTGCTCCTCCCCCCAAAAAGGGAAGTGCGACAATTTTAATTCATTTCATGCCTGCAATCTTTTTCCTCTAACATTCTAACTATTTAGGATGACTTTACATCCCATTCTGCCCCAGATAGTCACAGTTCACACCTGCTTACCTACTGTAACTTTTCAACAGTTCTATCTTTCATGATATAAAACATCTCTTCTAGAATTATATATTGTTCACCTAAGTGTAGTGAAAAGGAGCCCTTGTGACAGTGGTTAAGCACTTGGCTGCTCTGCAGGAGAAAAATGTAGCAGTCTTCATTCATTAATATTACAGCCTTGGAAACCCTGAACTGACTTGACAGCAATGCCATTTCTTTGCTTTGTTTTATTTTTAAGTGTAGCTAATGGAGTCTCTAGGTGGTAGAAAAGTTAATACAATAGACTAGTAACCAAAACATTGGAGGTTTGAGTTCATACAGAGGCACCTCAGAAGAAAGGCTGGGCAATCTACTTCCCAAAATCAATGACTGATAACCCTATGAAGCAGGGCTCCAATCTGACAAATACGGGGTTACTATGAGTCAGAATCAACTTGACGGCAACTGATTTTTTGGTTTTTAAATATAGTTTATGAAATAACTTAAAAGTGATTAAGAAACATACAATATATTAAAATAAGATTCCATATACAGCTACAGAGAGAAAAACTGTCCAATATTAGCAGTTTTCAATCCTAACCCCAAGAATCTGTCATATAAATGTATGTCATTACTCAACAGACCCTGAAAAACAACCCAAAGCACATGTTCCCCAGATGGATGAGTCAGTAGGGTCACATTTGTATATCAGGACTACATATTTTTTATAAAGTGTTGTGAATTCATGCCATCCAGCAATATGCAGCACTTAATGAAATGCATGAGGATGTAGCATTTTCCAGCTGGTCATTGTTAGAACTTCTCTCTCTGAATTTAAAATAGATTTTACCTGAATTCCTAGGTTAACGTGGTCTGTTTGCCTACATTTCAATTAGCCAGAGGGGGAAAAATTGTATAAAATAAATATAAATAAACCCCAATATTTTATGCATTATACTAAATGTGAAAGGCTTAAATTCCACTATTAAAATTATATATGTAATTAAGAGTACAGAGAGATTGAGACAAAAGAATGTAGTATAACAGACAAGAGATAAGATAAAGAAAGTATAAATAGCAATATTACTACATTACAATATGATTTAATGGGAAAAGCATAAACTTGAACAAAGAAAGGTGTTTTCATTTGACAAAAATTGTAGTCAAACAATAATTCACTTATTGAAATATATACTAAAATTGCTTCAACACTTATAAAGCAATAATAGAAAAAAGTAGTTTGACTACAAGAATAATGGAAGATCTTAGAACATGTCTCTCAAAAATCAGTTATTCAAGTATATAAAAATAATTAGGTGATGAGAACATTTACTTATTATAGGATTGACCTAATTATTGCACAGATACAGCACAATGTACCCAAGAAATGCACTCGGAAGTCAAGAATTATATTATTTTTTTAAAAAAATGTCATAAAAATATAATGTTAAGACACACAAAAATCTCAACCACAAAAACAGAAAATAATACAAGATAATTTTTTTCTGGAGCAATAGAACAAAATTATAAATTAATAATAAAAGAATGATGTACCCCCAAAATAATTTTTAAATATAATATGACATTTTTAAGGTATAAATAACTCCTGTTTTAAAAAGAAGGAATTAAAAATGACAGTACAAGCTACTTAGAATTGAATGACAAAAAACCCATTGAAGTGCAGTGAGTTACTTAATATGGCCTTTCTAGCCATAATTTTCATAACTCCCACCAAAAGATTGGATGGAACTATGTAAATGAGATGATTGTAACCCACCAAGGGAACTGGAGAGCTTGCTAATACTGTAAACAAGGTGCATGGCACCACCAGAGCTCCTTCCTCATGGCATTGGACCATGCAAATACCGTGTATAGAACCCTAACTAGGGGATTGGACAGACAGTTTAGCCATCCTGCCAGGCTTAAAATAAGCCATCTGAGAGGTAGATAAAGGGATATCTGACTACCACTAAGAAGAAGAGATGGGAATGGAACATTTCCTTTGGACTTAGGGTCCCTGCACTGGGAACCACTTACACTTAAGACACAGAGACCTGTAACACCAGAAACAGGAAGAGATGGTGAGTAACAACAGCAGGAAAATGGTGGCAACAGAGACAGTAGAAACAGGAGACATAGGTGATGGTGGTGAGCTCCTAGCCTGTGGAGAGAGAAAACTGAGTGCCTTTGGGCAGGAGGTTTGTTGATGGAGTAGGGTCTCTGGGCACTTGGCAGAACTAGATTCACTGACCTACAGTGTCAGAGGAATGAACACCATCAGACTGAGGTTTACTGGTGGAGTGGGGTACCTCCAGGCACTTATTATTGGAGTTAAAGAGCTTTGTAACAGTTGACCAAGCAGGGCACAAGCTGGGATTGCCCAAAAGGCTTGAGGCCTAAGGGGCCAAGGGCTGAGGGCCAGAAAAGGCCAATCTGTGTGCATGGCTGAGAAATGGCTATCTGCTAGAAGACCTGTAT